>NW_007248078.1:525462-534360 GCF_000164805.1 Carlito syrichta
TATATATACACACACATACATGTGTGTGTGTGTGTGTGTGTGTGTGTGTGTGTGTGTGTGTGTGTGTGTGTGTAAAATGCCCCAGAGTGGAAAAGACATTCTTTCTTATCTCATCTACCTTACAAAATGGCTATGAGGATTAAATAACGTATATAGTCATCTGTAAATGATAAAACAGTACAATGCTATTGCTATTTGAGACTTTTTTATTTATCTACACAGGTATCCACATAAACATGCATACCATATATATGTCTGATTTAATTTTGTTGACTGCCCTAGATTGTGCTTACTATAAAAAACGTATTTAAAGGTATAATCTTACTGGAGAGGCAAGATTTATTTTCAAAGGTCTCTCGGGATAATATGAGAGAATAAACTTTGGTAATATACAGAAGCAATTCAGATATACTTGGCCACAGTAGTTCCTCCTGCTGTGAAAGTGTCTCATTACTGGTGCTCTGAAGAACGGGAATCCAGGATTAAGGAATCTGTACATTCTTCCCTAGGGATTTCTCTTGCATGGTAGCAGGGGAGAGCACTAACATATATATCATTTATATATGAATTCTTTCCCCCAAAGGCTTCTCTGTGCTTTGCCATTCCCTTAACTCCTCCAATTATGACCAGATCTTATTGACCACATGCCTAGCTTTCTTTCTTTAAAACTTTTCTGCTTTGCTTCCATGCTGTTATTTTCCCAAGTGACCTGCATATTCTGAGATTGTGCCTCTGACATTTTTTCCTCACTGCTCTCCAGCCTTGGCCCTTTTGGTTGTACTGAAATATAAGGGAGGGTCTTAGTATTCATCTTCCCAGACATACATCCTGAGAGAAGGATCTGAGTGCAAGGAGTTTGCTGGGAGATGACCTTAGGAAGCATTGATAGGGAAGTGTGAAAGAAAGTTAAAGGAAGGAAGTCAATAAAAGTGAGTTATCAAGCAAATTATCAGTGAGCAAATGAAGCTCAATCCTATTGGAAACTCTGAGAAACGGTGTAGAACAATTTTTCCAGTACTCCACTTAGCAAGGCAAAAGGAGCTGTGTTATATATCACACAACCCCCATCTGGCATTTGTTGAGGGCTGTTCCCAGGGCAGGGTAAGTCCTTACCACTTCTGGCCTGTCCAGGGTATGGGTAGTGTGCACCCTAGTGTCCTGAAAAATCCTCCAGGCAAAGTGCTTGCAGTTAAGAGAAAGGCAAGTGTGCCCAGAAATGATGACTACCAGGAGGATACAACTAGGGCACCAACAACTTTTGTTATGGTGGATAACCATTATCTTGTCATTAGGGTTTAGCAAAATTTATTTTTGCTCTTGTCAAGGATATTATTGTCATGAGTTTCCTGTTATGCAAAGACTTTGGAGGAGAGATAGGGCTATGCACTGAATTCCACCCTCCATTCCCACCAAAGTGTATGTTGAAGCCCTGACCTTCAATGTGATGGTATTCTGAAATGAGACTGTGGAAGGTAGTTATGTTTTGATGAGGTTTTGAGAGTGGGGCTCTTATGATGAGATTAGTGTCTTTATTTTATTTTATTCTTTTTTTCTTTTCTTTCTTTCTTTTTTTTTTTTTTTTTGAGTCAGAATCTCACTCTGTCACCCAGGCTGGAGTACAGTGGCATGCTTATGGCCACCATAGCCTCAACCTGCTGGGCTCAGGTGATCCTTCCACTTCAGTCTTCCAAGTAACTGGAACCACAGGCATGTGCCACCATGCCTAGTTAATTTTTTGATTATTGTAGAGACAAGTTCTCACCATGTTGCCCAGGCTGGTCTTACACCATGGACTCTGGCAATCCTCTTGCCTCCGCCTCCCAAAGTGCTGGGATTACAGGTATGAGTCACCATGCCCAACTGGGATTAGTGTCTTTATAAGAAGAGATAGAGACACCAGAGCTCTCTTTACACCACTGGGGACACAGTGAGAAGGGAGTCATCTTCAAGCTAGAAAGTGCCCTCTCCAGGAACTGAAAGTTGCTGGCACCTTAATCTAAGACTTCCCAGCCTCCAGAACTGCGAGAAATAAATGTCCATTGTTTAAACCATCCAGTCAGTCCATGATATTTTGTTATGGCAGCCATGATGATCTCTTAATAACCTTCGGGTCATTCTTCTGAATCATTGTGCCTTCTGGAAAGGAAGGAATCAGTACCTCAACCTCTCTTTCAAGATATGAAGCTTGCAAGACCTGTTAAACTTGGACTAGAGTTGTCCTGTAGAAATTTCTGATGCAAAAAAGGGTAGTGAGTCTGCTGAATTAAAATTTTCTTAAGTAAAACTAGCTTGAGACATATTCTAGGCTGATGTCCCTAGACTCTAAACAAAGTTTTGCAGTGAATGAAAGTGACAGCTTTTGGTGGAAGACATGGCTAATGCTGAAAGCCCATCTCAGACTCTGTCATTGTGGCACAGGCTTGAGCTTTAGGAGCAATGCCTGAGCATAAGGATGTCATCTCCAAAGACAGCTCAACTTGAGAGTGGCTGACTATCTCTTAAAGTCATGTGTTTATGCAGTGAGCTGGACTAGCACAACACAGTTGCACTGTGGTATGACACTGGGTGGCAGGAAGGAACAATGGCAGTGGTAGATTCAATTGTTCTAACCTCTTTTTTTTCTTGAATGATCTACGGGGAGGGAGAAACTTTAAGTGAACAATACTAGACTTACAGTTATTTGATGTATGAGAGATTTAGTAACTGATTGGAAGAGGATAAAAAGATATGACCATAAGTGAACTTTGAGTTTGTGAAGCAGGCTGTACTAGTTAAAGAAAGAAAATAATTTAGTTTTAACCCAATGATTATTTTGTCAGGCTTGTAGTAAATTGTAATGAACGTGTTGGTATGTTGTAATCCTGTGATGGTTTTTTATATGCGATATAAAGACTTCTCTATGATCCTTTTGCATGTGCCAACATCTGTAGGTGTAATTAATTATAATGTGGATTCTCAAATCCTGATGTTGGATGTATGAAGTACAAGGAAAATACACAGCAACTACCCTTTATGCTGCTTCCACTTTGAGTTTTGAGAAGAGTTTTAACATCTGATTCTATAAAATTTTCAGGTGGAAACATCAGTAACCATAATATTCCTGACAATTCTGCATGCAATAGCCCATTTCATTTTCTCTAAGGAGACAGGCACCTCAAACTCACCTGCATCTCATTGTTTTATTCCCCTCTGTGTCATGTTTATCACAACACTGATTTTCATTTTTGTCTTAGATGACATCTCGGTTCTATGAACCTTTTTAAAATGTGAGTTTTAGTTTAATTTGTGCTGGTAAAAATCAGTTTTGTATTTTAGATAATTGAATACAATTGAACTTGATCTTTATCTAGAAACTTTCTTTCTAGCTCTTGATTGGTTTTATTTATATTTTTTATGTGATTCTAAACATTTCTTGTGACTTGTTTATATATATATACATATATATGTGTATATATATATATATATTTTTTTTTTTTTTGAGGCAGGGTCTTACTCTGTCACCTAGGCTGGAGTACAGTGGCAAACTCCTGGCTCACTATAAGTTCATTTATGGTCATATCTTTTCATCCTTTCCAATTACTAAATCCCTCATATATCAAATAACTGTAAGTCAATTTCCTGATTTCAGGTAATCCTTCCACCTTAGTCTTGTAAATAGTTGGGACTACAGGCACATGTCACCATACCCAGTTAATTTTTGCATTTTTTGTAGAGATGAGGTCTCCTTATGTTTCCTAGGCTGGTCTTGAACTTTTGGGTTCAAACAATCCTCCTCTCTCAGCCTCCCGAGATGTTGGAATTACAGGTGTGAGCCCCACACCCAGCCACTTTTAATTTTAATTTATTGTTCAAGTCAACTTTATTGAGGCATAATTTATGTATAATAAGATGTATCCATTTGAATAGTTCAATTTTGTAAGTTTTGACAGTTGTATACTGGGAAACTACCACCACAATAAAGATTCAGATGACTTCCATCACCTCCAAAAGTTTCCTTCTGCCCTGCTGTAGTCCTCCTTCCCTCCATGCCCAGCCCCACGCAAACTCTGATTTGCTTTTCATCATTATAAATTTGTCTACATTTTCTAGAATTTTATACTAATGAGATCAAACAGGATACACATGTGTGTCTGGCCTCTTTTACTCTTCCCATGACTTTTCAATAAGATAGAAAATAAAATTTTAACATTAAATATTAAGATCTTGAAACAATAAACAATGACAGCTTCAGCTGAGAGCACCAATAGCAAAGTCATGAATATCTGTTCTGGTGTCTACCACTAATTTGAAAAATAGTCATTTATGAGCTTAAGTGAGAGGCATCTTGTGTATAAATATTCATATATAAAAACATTTATTAAGCCTATGTTCTCTCTACAAAATATAACGTTCTGTGGGAAACTTGTAATCTCAAATATTTATTGATATTTAATTTTGCTCTTAGTTTCTGGTAGAAATTAAGTAACTTCAATGGAACTAGGATGAAATTAATGCTATTTCTTGTTGAAAGAAATGTCAGCTCACATGTTTTGGGCCAGTGAGTCTGTCATTTGTTCTCTGTGTTTGTTTTTTCCTCCGACTGCCAAGGATGTACATTGAATTGGTTTACATTAACTGCAAACCTGGTGCCAATGTCATGGCTACGATGTTGGCCAAAGAATTACGTACTTATTGGAGAATTCACAATCATCTGGGATTTCTCCCAATGATTCAACAACAAAGATGATCTAAATTACTCTTATTACATGCTTATTTTAATCAGGGTAATAAATACATCTTTTAAAATTACTTTTAAAATGTGAATATATAAATAATTCTCTAGCATGGCTCTATTTCAGATTTGGTATACATTCACAGATATTTAACTCAAGTCATTGTTGTAAACTCTATCAGGCATGCACCGTCATAAACTTCACTTTGCATCTGAGGCATCTGAAGCTGAGAGGCTGAGTAACTTGCCAAATGTCAAACAACTAGTCAGTGTGGATCAGAATTCAGCCCCAGAAGTCTGGTTCCCAAGTCTTGCCCTTCACCAGGTAAGGTGCACCTCTCTTCAGTGGCAAGTCTTCTCTTGTACCCTGCATATACTACGACTTGGCTTCTACATATTATGTTCCAGTTCTTAGTCATTTCAGCTGTTACCTATCTGCTCTCCTATCCAACTCAGATTCTTATATTTATGGAAACTAGACAGGAATAAAAAGATAGTGCTGATGTTATGTTAGCAAGAGTGAGTTGGTAACTTGTTTCATTTGCAACCTCAAGTGTACTATTTGGAGTTTGAGTGTTTGGGAATAAGTATTCATATGACACAGTTTCAGCTTGCATACTTATTTTTGACTAAGACTCAGGTAGCACATTAGGCCTTCCCTAAGGTCCTGACACCATGCCACTGCTTTTTGTTTTTATTGTTGTTGTTGTAGTTTTAGAGACAGACTCTGGTTCTGTTGCCCAGGCTGGAGTGTAGTGGTGTGAGCATAGCTCACTGCAGTCTCAAACTCCTGGGCTCAAGCAATCTTTCTACTTCAGCCATCTGAGTAGCTAAGTCTACAGGTGCTAAGACTAAATTTTTTGTAGAGACAGATACTTGCCATGTTGCCCAGGATGGTTTTGAACTCCTGACTTCAAGCAATCTTCCTGCCTTGGCCTCCCAAAACTCTGGGATTTTATGTCACTTTTTTTCTTTATTAGTTATGAGTCTTGCATGTGCAGGATTCATGAGAATGTCATCTCATTAGATTTGGCCTTGGTCAACCACTTCTTAATGAGTATAATTTTGGTCTCTACAATTGTGTATAGAGAGAGACTAGAGAAGAATAATGAAAATGATAAATGAGTTAAAAGCTGTGAAACCCATGAAAAAAGATGCAGAAAATTAATATATTAGACACACTAGACACAGAAGGTCTTAGAGCAGGCACGTCCAACCCATGGCCTGTGGACTGAATGCAGCTCAGTACAGCTAGTAATGCGGTCCCACAAAATCCTTTAACATCATGTGTTTTTTAGTGTTTATTTTCTTCATGACCCCATGTTTAGTTCCATTTTTGAAGTTCACAATCACACCTTATTCACGACACCACTCTTTGGCAGCACATACATTCGTGAGCGGCTGTTTTCAATTAAGAAGCACATGAAGATCAAAATTTGAACAAACATTTCTGATGAGCGTCTTGTGAACTCATAAGAATTGCGACCACTTCCCCAGGATAAGCGTGGCTTTGGCATCCCCTGACAGTCATTGGGGAAGAGACAATCCTGCACATCCCCACTAGAGGGGATCCCTCTGACCTTACTAGAGTGGGAGAGGAGGACTGAAGCCCACACATCTGCACTGCCCCCTCCTCCTTCCCTGGACCAGACAATGAGAGATTGTGAATGCAGCAAAAGCTGCAGGAGACAATAGAGGGACAACGGAGAGGAACAATTACAGAAGCTGCCACAAGTTTCTGTAATTGTTTGCTTGTTTTCAAATTTTAAAATATTTTTCCTTTGTGCATGAATGTGTATGTGAGGGTTTGATCTGCATCCCCCCTTCTTTTTTTCTTCTTTCATTTTTTGTTTTCTGTTTATGTGTGTACGTGAAAGATTGTGTTCATCTTTCAATTTTCTTTTGTTTTTGCTCTTTTGTTCTTCACTTTTAAAATGTTTAATGTGTGTGTGAATACATGTGTCAGGGTTTTATTTGAATCCCTTTTTCTTTTCTTTTTTTTCTGTTTTTCTTCTGGTTTCATTTTGGGTTGGACGTGTGTGTGTGTGTGTGTGTGTGTGTGTTTAATTGTTTTTTGCTTTTGTTTTTGCTCTTGTTGTTCTGTGTTTTTTTATACTCCAATATTGATCACATCCTCTGCCATACATCAAGCATAAACATTTTTAAAGGTTGAAATACTGCCATGCACCTTCCCGGACCAAAATGGAATCAAAATAAATATAAACAACAAAATTCCCCCAAAACCCACAAAGACATGGACACTAAGCATGATGCTGAACGATGACTGGGTCAACATAGAAATCAAAACAGAAATTAAAAGATTCCTGTAAACAAATGAAAATGAAGAAACATTTTATCAAAGCCTCTGGGATGCCATGAAAATAGTTATAAGCTGGGAATTATATCCCTACAAACAAACATCAAGAAAATGGAAAGATCGTAAATTAACAGCTTAAAAAATCACCTAAGGGAGCTGGAAAGACAAGACCACCAAAACCCTAACTTTAGCAGAAGAATCCAGATCACCAAAGTCAAAGCCCGAATATAGGACTTAGAAGTCGAGGCTGCGGTGGCTGGGAGCGGCCACTGCACTCCAGTCTGGGTGACAGAGTGAGACCCCAACCCAAAAAAAAAAAAAAAGAAGACAAAAGTATTATAGGAAAAAATCAACAAAGCAAAAAGCTGGTTCTTTGAAAGAATTAAACAAGATTGATGGATCCCCTAGCCAGAATGACCAAGGGGGAAAAAAAAAAAGCCAAAATAAACACAATCAGAAATGCAAAAGATAATATTACAACTGACCCTGGAAAAATACAAAAGATTATCAGACATCACTATGCACACCTGTATGAAAACAAACTTGATAACCTGCATGAAATGAAGGACTTTCTGACATCACACAATCTCCCAATTTGAAACAAGAAGATATTGAGACACTAAGTAGACCATAACAACCCAGGAAATTGACTCTGTCATAAGAAAATTACCTAACCCCCCCCCACCAGACAGATTTCCAGTGGAATTCTACAAAATGTACAAGGAGGAGCTGATACTAATCTATTGAAAGTATTCTAGGCAATTTAGAAAGATGGAATTCTTTCCAAATCATTTTTACAAAACTAATATCACACTGATACCCAGACTGTGTAAAGATCCAACAAAAAAGAGAACTACTGGCTGGTATCCCTAATGAACATAGATGCAAAAATTCTCAACAAGATTCTAGCAAATCGGATCCAACAACAAACATATCTCAAAAATTATCCATCATGACCAAGTAGGCTTCATCACCAGGATGCTGGGCTGGTTCAACAGTCATAAAACCATAAATGTAATTAAATACATCAACAGATGTAAAAACAAGAACCACATGATTATATCATTAGATACAGAAAAAGCTTTTGATAAAATCCAGCATCTCTTCTTGATAAAAACCCTCAAACACATAGGTGCAGAAGGAACATACCTCAAAACAGTAAGCGCCATCTACATTAAACCCAAAGCCAACATACTGCTAAACAGACAGAAACTGAAAACATGTCCTCTGAAAACCGTAACAAGACAAGGCTGTTCACTCTCACTCCTGTTGTTCAACATTGTGTTGGAAGTCCTAGCTAGAACAATTAGACAAGAGAAGGAAATCAGGGATATCCAAATAGGAAAAGAGGAAGTTAAGTTATCCCTTTTTGCTGACGATATGATCCTATACCTTGAAAACCCAAGAGAATCTGTCAAAAACCTGCTTTCACAGATAAAGGACTTTGCCAAAGTCTTGGGGTACAAAATAAATGTGCAAAAGACAGTTGCATTCTTATACACCAACAACAAGCACAAATAAAAAGCATAATCCCATTCACAATAGCCGCAAATAAAATGAAATAACTTGGCATCTTCCTAACCAGAGAAGTGAAAGACCTTACAATGAAAACTACAAAACACTGCTCAAAGATATCTGAGAAGACACTAACAAATGGAAAAATATTCCATGCTCATGGATTGGAAGAATCAACATTGTTAAGATGTCCACCCTACCTAAAGCAATCTACAGATTCAATGCAATACCCATTAAGTTACCAACATCAATCTTCTCAGACCTGTAAATGACAATACAGAAATTCACATGGAAACATAAACAACCACAAATAGCCAAAACAATTCTTAGCAAAAGAAACAAAGCAGGAGGTATC
>NW_007248078.1:534534-582363 GCF_000164805.1 Carlito syrichta
AACCAATTCCTGATCAAAACCCCAAGTGCCCATGCCATAAGAGATAAGATTGACAAGTGGTACCTCATTAAACTAAAATGCTTCTGCAAAGCAAAAGAAACCATCAAGAGAGTGGGAAAACAGCCCACAGACTGGGAAAAATATTTGCCAACTGTGTATCTGACAAAGGCCTAGGATCCAGGATCTATAAAGAGCTCAAATGTCCTGAAAAGAAAAAAAGACAAATAGCCCCATTAAAAAGTGGGCAAAAGACATGAATAGACACTTATCAAAAGAAGATATATGGGCTGCCAACAGAAAGTGACAGTGAAAAAGTGCTCAGTCTCACTAATCATCTGAGAAATGCAAATCAAAACCACATTGAGGTACCACCTAACCCCAGTAAGAATGGCTATCATTAAGACAACAAACTACAACAGATACTGATGAGGATGTGAAGAAAAAGGAATGCTTCTATATTGCTGGTGGGAATGCAAACTAGTGCAATCTCTTTGTAAAACAATGTGGCGATTTCTAAAAGAACTAGACATTGACCTTCCATAGGACCCAGCAATCCCCCTACTTGGAATATACCCAGAGGAACTCAAGTCATTCTACAAACATGATACTTGCCCACGCATGTTTATTGCAACACTATTTACAATAGCAAAAACATGGAATCAACTGTGCTGCCCATTGAAATTGAACTGGATAAAAAAAGTGTGGTGCATATACACAATGGAATATTACACAGCCATAAAGAAGGACAAACATATGGACTTTGCAGCAACTTGAATGGATTTAATGTCTATCATACTCAGTGATCTATCACAGAAACAAAGTACAGAGTACTACATGTTCTCATTCATAAGTGAACTCTGAACATTTACCGTAATACTGTAAGACAGAGATTGTTAGTAGCAGGATACTGTTGGTGGGGGGGGGGGAGCACAACACTTATAAGGGTACCTGATCTCAAACCAGGCAAAGTGGGGATCAAAAGGAGGCCTGAACTTTACTTGTATGATGACCACTTATATACCTAATCCTGAATTATACCCCACATATTTAAAATTAAAAAAAGATCCAATTTCCCACTAGTTTTATATTGTTCTCGTTTTCTCTAAACTTTATAATAAAAATATAAAAAATAAAAAAATTCTTATTATTTATATACACTAACTATATTATGTAATTTATGTGGGGCCCAAGACAATTCCTCTTTACTTGACGCTGCCCAGGGAGGCCAAAATGTTACTTGATGCGGCCAAGGAAAGCTAATAGACTGAATGCCCCACTCCCCCTTTATGGTATTTGAGAAGGATTTACACTTCCACTGAACTCAAAACAAGGGATTTCATTATGGAGGCATTTAGATGAAGTTAGGAAATGCGGGGATTGTAAAGCTCTCCCTGGCTTGTTTTTGTGTTTCTCTACCAGGTCATACTCCAGGGCAACCTCTTAACCCTCCTGAAGGCAGCATTCTGTCAATAATGCTGTTTGTTTGGATTTTCCCCCTCTGACACCGAAATTTTGATTGAAAGAGTCAGGTAAGATCCACCCAGGCCACACATCTTTAAAAACAACACAGAGGAATTCTTTAACTTTATGCAGAGAAATGAAGGTTTTGTTGAGATTGATTGAACCCACACACAGTAATGAGAAATATACACGCTTCACCAGGCACACTTTTATATATGACACTTGATAAAGATGAACAGTGGTTCTGAGACCAATCTCCAAGGTTTCCTCACTCTGAAACTGGTGATAACCTTTACCTGCAGGTCCCCATGGGGGAATTTGGTTGTTGTCCTGCTGCTGGGACTCTGGAAACTTAATGAGCATCTTCTCAGTGTGTTACGCATCACCTTGTTCTATGTTAATCTGTGCCCGGTTGCCACATTCTTCTTTCAGATACTTAACAATAATCAAACACAAAACACTCTCAGTATGTTTGTGCACCTGATCAAGATATCATCTTCAACAATTGAGTTCTTGTTAATTTATTTCTTTCAGTGCTTCTGCTTTCCCTCAATATACTCTACAGAATTTTGCCTCTATTTCTTATTAAACCTCAAAATGATTTTCAACTATTTGTTTGCTCCTGAGGCTCTTTCCAACTTGGAATTTTAAAATCTTTTTTATTTTTATGGTCACTTTTGATAAACATCAGTCACTGGGGTTTCAGATTCACTCCCTTAGGGGACAAGCTGCTCCTTTTAGACAATAAATACTTTTCTACAACTTGTGCTATAAAACAAAATATTGTGTGTGTATAAAGATATGTAAATATATAAAGGTATATAAGTAATATAAAAGTGTGTATATGTGTGTGTATATATACATGTATATAAAGATATATGTGTGCTTACATGTGTGAGATACATGTAAAACATAAAATATACGTTAGAAAATTAATCTTCTCCCCAAAGATTCTGTGATGTGCCTGGTATCATTCTTCCCTGTTTCCCATTTAAATGTACAATGATGCATGTCCCTAACTGAACTTTTACTCTACTTTCCACTCTCTCCTCCAGCTCTGTGACTTTGTTGTATTTCTCTTCTCAGTAAATGGCACCATTCCATACTTAGTAATTCCAACCAGAAACCAGAGAGATAGTCTGATACCTCACTCTTAGACACATTCAACAGCTAATCTATGACTAGGCCTACAGATGCTTCTTCCAGAAGAGGTCTTGAATGCATTCACTTTTTTTTATGTTTCTTGTCTAGTCTAAGCCACCACGATACCTCACTGGACCATGGCAGTTACCTACTAACTTGTTCATACTTTTACATGTGAGTGTATACAAGAGGGAACCCCAAAAACCTGGAATTATTTTTTGGATGGCAGACACCTTGTAGTCCAGGCTTTCCTAGCTAGGCAAGTGTTCTACAAACCCATCAGCATCAGTGTACCAGCTAATGTTGTTGTGAGAGGCCACGTTGAGCTTCAGTGAAAATTGTTTTGGAGATTCTTTCAACTCATTTGCCCATTCATGATGGGTGATTTACACAAACAACCTGCCCACACTGAACTAAGTGTTCAGCAGTTTTTGACCCAAAACGACATGACCCCCGTGCTCCACCCTCCCTATTCACCTGATGTCATCCCGAGTGACTTTTGTTTTTTTTCCTGGGTGAAAAAGCCTCAAAAGAGAAACCTGTTTCTGATGTGGAAGAAGTGAAAAAAAAAATGGCAGAAACACTAAAAGACATCAAAATTGATGAGTTCAAAAACTGTTTTGAGCAGTGGAAAAAGCATCTTGATAGGTGTATTGCATCAAATGGAGAGTAGTTGGAAGGTGACTGAAGTTCAAATGTGTAAGAATAAATACACAATTTTTATCTGAGTTGGTGCCTCACTCCGTCAACCAGGCTGGAGTGTGGTGGCACACTCACGGCCACCCCAGCATCAACCTGCTGGGCTCTGACCATAATTCCACCTCAACCTTCCAAGTAGCTAGAACTTCAGGTGCGCACTACGAAGCCCAGCTCATTTTTTGATTTATTATAGAGAAGAGGTCTCACCATGTTGCCCAGGCTGGCCTCGAACCCATTAGCTCAGGCAATTCTCTTGCCACAGCCTCCCAAAGTGCTGGGATTACAGGCTTGAGCCACCAGGCCCAGCCATACACAATTTTTTATAAATACATTCTGGGTTTTGTTGGGTTCCCCCTCATCTACTTTTATATGTGCTGTTATTGTTCTATCTAGAACTGTGCCAAGTTATTATTTCTTAAATATAAATCTGATGATTTCACTTGCTCTGTCTAAAACCACTCAATGACACACCCATTACACTTAGAATAAATTAAAATTGCTTACAAGTCCTGTATGACCTTGTCACAGTTGCATCTCCAGGCACACTTTTCTTCTCTTCCTTTGTCTCAGTCAACACCAACCTCACAGCCCTCTATCAATTCTTTAGCTACTTCAACTTCTCTTCCATCTCAGGGCCTTTACCTCAAAATATTTATTGTTATAAATATTTTTAACAATATTGCTGGCTCATCGTTAACTAATTTTCCCTAACCTTTCAGGTTAGAGCTTAAACTCTACTACTTCTCCAGTCAAAATCAGATCCCCCTTCAAATTCTTTCATCAGGCAATTTATGGGACAGTTGTATACCTGGAATAAAGTCCATTTTCCTCACTGGATTTTTAAACTCTCTAAGGTCAGAGACTGTGTATGGTTTTTCTCTCTCTAACACTGGTTTCTTTGACAGGGCTAGCTCTGCATTGGGCATTTTATAATTATTTGTTATATCTCCAGAAATTTAAAATACATTTCTTTTTGAGTCAGAGTCTCTCTCTGTCACTCAGGCTGAAGTGCAGTGAAACAATCACAGCTCACTGCAGCCTTGACCTCCTGGACTCAGACAACCATTCTGCCTCAGTCTCTCAAGTAGCTGTGACTACAGGCATGTGCTACCATGTCCTGTTAATTTTATTTTCTTATGCTTTTGTAGAGACAGGGTCTTACTATGCTGCTTGGTCTTGAACTCTTGGGCTCAGGCCATCCTCTCGCATCAGCCTCCTAAATTACTGGGATTATAGATGTGAGCCACCATGCCCAGCCTAAAATCCTTATTAATAAGTTTTTACAGTATTAATAAAGTGTCTTATATACCTATTTTAGATCATATGTCAAGGGTAAACATGACCCAAACCCAGTATAGACTCTCAGATAATCCTGTATTGCAGATGAATTAGGTACAGTTTCAGAAGTAAGATTCTTTTAAAATCTTATCTTTTAGTTTTATTTATCTTTCTGATCTGTGCTTAGGATCTCTTGGGAGCTCTCGCCTTTCTCCTGAGTTTGGTTCTTCATTATTTCTTTGAAAGGCACTTCCTTTCATTTATTAGGTTATTCATACCAAATATAAATGAGATACAGTGACGTTTGCACCTGAATTCCTGGAAATGGTTAATTTAAAAAGAACTATCTTACTCATATTGAGACATTGTTTCCAATCAAGTGAAATTGGAGATTACTTTCTTCTGGTTGTGTCCAAGCCCAGTCTTACCGAAGCATCATAAAGCCAGCCACAAGTTGGACCCATTTCTGGGTGCAACTTTATCATTTCATGTTTAAGGATTGGTCCTGACTTTCTTGAGTTTTGCTTCTTAAATAATTGGCAGCTGCAACTCGAGAAATATTGTTCACTGTTCTAACAACAAAAAAAAAGACTGCCTCACATAGTGCTAAAAATGGCTTTTATGCTCCTGTGACACAGTTTTCTGTCTAATCAGAGAGCTTTCTTAGGCAAGCAGAACCCTTAAGCTTACAAAGGCTCTTTGCTCTCTGGACATCTCTAATGCATTTCTGCCTGCTTCCTAACAGCCTCTTTACCCGTTCATAGTCAGAGAAAAAAATTTCTGCACAATGATCCTTAATTAAGATACTGTCCCCAGAAGTTGTCAGCTGCTGTGATTTAGAACTGCAGAAATTTCTCATAAGGAAAACAACCATATACACAATTATAACAATTAAGTAACATTATCGACATAGTTACAACAATCCACTAAGAAGTGTTGTTGTCTTCCTTCTTAGAATCATATAAGAGAAGATTCAGGATGGATAAATATAATTTTAACCCTGAGACACAAAACAAGAGAGATAAATAGAAGTCTCATGAAAGTTCCCTTCAGGTTTTTGAGCCTACAATAAAACACATCTTCTTGGTATTTGCACAGTAAGAATGATGGTAATGATAACGATGGCATTCACCACCTACTGAATGCCAAACTCTGAAATAAATATTTCACAATTATAATCCAATTAACTTTTTTAGTCAGCCTGGAAGGTAGATATGATTTCCCGTATTTTACAGGTGAGAAAATTGAAGTTTGGAAAGGCTAAGAGAATTACTGCCACTGTCACTCTTCCTAGCCCTACTTTGAGATTGGTTTGACTTTATTGCCAGAAGGCCTGAAATGTTTTAAATAAATTATTTTAAAAACTGTAGGGGTTTGTATCTGCAAGTGGTCTGTGACTCACCGCAACTTATTACCACAGCCGGTATTTGGCTCGGGAGGGTCACATTATAATGCAGACTTCTGTTTTCTTATTTGAACATTTTTGAAACTGGAAAGTTTCTAAGGTCCTACAACTCTATGAATCTAAAATGGCTGAAAATATTTAAATTTTCATCTCAAGATTGGAATAGCAGAGTGAATCTTATACCTTCTATCAGCACTCCTAGGCATATCTTTGTGTGAGGTCTTTGATCATTTCATGAGTGGCAAAATGATACTTACCTTTACATTTCTGCTGGCTATTTTCCATCACAACCCACTTCTTGAGTAATGCCTCATGCAGTTTCATAACAGCATCAGGATGCCAGTTACAGCAACAATATTGCCTTGCCAGATGATCATCAGTGTCAGGAGACGAGGCAGATTCCTGTTGCTTGATCAAGATGTTTAAAATCCCATTCTGCACAGATGGAAATGCTCGAAAGGGTATAATGAGAGGTAATAGTAATTTTGAGATTGCCTGTCAACCTTAAGCCCATTTCTATCCATCATAGAAATATGATATAACTTTCACTTCTCATGCTTTTCTGATTTGCATAACCAAGAGCATCAATACCACCTACAATTTTTTTCCAGCTTCCCACTAAAATAGAACCTTGATTTGCAATGCCTCAACACATTCTGGTCTAGATCTATTCACTCCTTTTTGGAAACAATGGTAGTATAAGTTATAACTCAACTACCAATTAAGTGCAGAAATAAGTAATAAAATGGAATACCAAATAAAAGGTTGATATATTATTTTCAGCAATACACCTGGTAGCAAAATATATTTTGTGCAGTTTTATGGAATCACAGAAACCATCTTCTTATATTCTCTCTTGTCTGGGTTTAATTTGCCAGTCCTTATAGAATTCCCACCCAGCAAGTATGAGCAGAGAAAAACAGCTGCTTTTATGCTATTGAAGCAGTGTATCAATTAAACATTGTATATAATTACTATTTCTTAAAGGTATATTTATTTTAAAAATATGCGTGTGTGAATTGAGATCTGAAGGATAACAAATTTGTAAACCATTCTTTAAAAAGCTTGGCAAGAAAACTCACAGACAGTGAAGAATATGTGTCATTAGAAAGCCAGCTGGCTTCCAGTTCTCCCAATATGCCCTCTAAAGATGGCTTTTTCACAGTGGATTTGCCATAGTTCAGTTTGATGCTGTCAGCCATAGAAACCAAGTCTTGTCAGTGTCTTGAAGTGTTCAAACTCAGGATGCTGTTTTCTGCTAAGAAAACTCACAGGAGACCAAGGCATAGAATCAGAATGTCAATTCTCCAGTTAATGGGAAATATGACTTTCAATTTGAAATGTTCTTCCTCCATCTAAGGCCAAAATCTTCACTAGTACACTGTGTCCTATTCTTTCTCACTGACTTAAGTCCTTGGCTCCTGAAATTGTCCTGCTTTCTCTTCTATCAACAGGTTTTCCTTCATTATTGAGTCATTTTCATCATCAATAAGAATACTTCAATAGCTGCCATCTTAACACAAGCTCTTCTTTGATCCTATATTCCCCTCTGGTCACCATCTCACTTCTCTGCTTCCTTTCCCAGCAAAACTCCTCAAAGAAGTGATATACACACTGATGCCCCCACTCCCATACCTCCCACTTCCTCTTAAACCTGCTCCAAATGGGATCTCCTCTTCATCACTCTGCTGAAATCAGATAGCATAGAAAAGTGTCAACAGAAAATGATCCAGCATTGTAGATGGCATGTCTTCTCCTAAAAAGAAAAATCTACATTCATTAAAAATTATAGTTTTCAAATTCCATTCAAAGTAAAAAGTTCATTATTTTTTCAGTAAACAATTTGTTTGAACTATACCAAAGTTCAGATACAATTTCTTCCCTAAGTACCTTCTGTTTACTAACCAATCAGGCAAATGGTGTGCAGATATGTGTACTATTCCTGTGATTCATTCATAATGTATCTAGGTCTTCTCCAACATTCAATGACATGAACTAAAAGGCTGAAATGTCTAACATCATTCACATAGGCTCACTTCGGTGCCTGCTTCTTTATATTGGATGAGAGTTCTCCCCTAGAGGGCCACAGTAGTAATACCTTTGCTTACTGACTAATTAGTAGTGAGTACAGGTCAGTCATTTCTGTTCTGAGATTTACTCTGGTGAAGGTTACCAGCAACCTCCATATTGCCAAATACAGGGGTGAATTTTTGGTCCTCATTTGACTCAACCTATCAATAACATTTGACATGATTGACCATTTCTTCCTCTTTGAAACCTTTTCTCCTCTTGCCTTCTGGCCTACCAAATGAACTCATGGCCACTCTGTCTCAGATTTCTTTGATGGGTCTCCTTCTGCTCTCCCCATACTACATGGTAGTGTGCTCCTGGGGTCATTTCTCACAAAGCATTCGCTCACAAAGCAACAGCTTCCAGTTTGCCATGACTTTAATTACCCACTATAACCTCTGACTTTAATTACCCACTTTAACCTCATATCTTTCAAATTTGTCCCAACCTCACCTCTCAACTTCGTGGTAATCAGTACCACCCTTAGACCCAAAATATGCAGAATAATGCAATGGAATTATGAATGACCCTCACAAACAAACCAATGCTACCTTATTTGTATGGAATGCATTATATGGGATGTGGAAACTTCTGAATGCACCTAAGTTAAACCAACCACTTGGATTAGACTAGATAGCTCCAGATTCTGAAAACCTTGGTTGTCAGAAGCAAGAGTCCTGGGAAATATTCTGCTTTCTTGCCAATTTTTCTTGGTAAGTGCTTCTAGACTTATTGCTTGATGTTGACTGTTATAAGTCACTTGAAATAAAGCATTTTACTCAGATTCCTCATGCCTTAGGAGTGGCTCTGATACTAATGTGGCAAATCAAATGACTTGTGTTGCCACTTGGTTGTCTAATAGGCATCTCAAACAAAACAGATCTAAAAAATAAAAACAAAAACAAAAGCAATCCATTCTTCTCTCCCTTTTTCATCTCAGTAAGTAGCACCACCATTAACTCCAATTGCTCAGGCCCCAATTTATATGTTATGCTTACAGATTTTCTTTTTCTTCTCTTCTTTCCTACAACTAATCCAACGGCAATTCTTATCAACATCTGCCTCCATACTATATCCTAACTATGATAACTTTTCACAGTCCCCGTTGCCTCTAACCTAGGCTAAGTCACCATCTTGTTTTTCTAAGACTACTGCAGTATTTCTTAAAACTATGCTTTACACATTTGTACCTATGAATCACTTGCAAATATTAAATGCAATAATTTAGTCAGCCTGGGATGCAGCCTGAGATTGTGCATATCTTTTTTTTTTTTTTTTTTTGAGTTGGAGTCTCACTCTGTCGCCCAGACTGGAGGGCAGTGGCCGCTCCCAGCCACCGCAGCCTCGACCTGCTGGGCTCCAGCGATTCTTCCGCCTCAGCCTTCCAAGTAGCCGGAATTACAGGTATGCGCTACCACGCCCGGCTGATTTTTTGATTTATTGTAGAGATGAGGTCTTGCTGCCCAGGCAGGTCTCGAACCCGCGGGCTCAGGCAATCCACTTACCTCAGCCTCCCAAAGGCGCGGGATTACAGGCTGAGCCACCGAGCCCGGCGATTGTGCATATCTAATAAGCTCCAAGCACCCAGGTGATGCCAGTGCTAGTGGTTCCTGGACCTCACTGGAAAACAATCAAGTATAAAAAAATTCAGATAGTGATTGGACTATGAGCAACATAAAACTGTGTAAGAAAATAGAGAATAACTGCTATTCAATCCCCTTTTGTCTTTTTTTTTTTCCCCCAGAGTGGTCTTTTAAAAAAGTGCATTAGATCATTTAACTCTCTGCTTAACTTCCCTGCAATACTTCACTTTTGAGGCTTCCTATTATACTGTGAATAAAATCCAAGTTACTTAGCATAAGGCCTTATAATCTGGCTTCAGAATATCACTTTAAGTCTGCTCCCACCACATATCCATCTCTCTCAGTGTGATCCATCTAAAGTAACTTTTCTCTTCCTTGAACAAATCCATCTTTTCCCCATTAAGCCCTTAACACTTTCTAGGCTTTCTGTCTAAATTATATTACTATTCTCCTTGCTATCTGGGTTTCTGCTCAAAAGAAAGTATTAATATTTAAGAAAGGATACCTCTGACCACACTATAGAAAATAAAAGTTATGTCCTCTTATCCTGTTTATTTTCTTCAAAACACAAATTATTATCTATAATAGGCTAAATAATGCCCTACTCCCCAAGGTATCCATGTTCGAATCCCAGAAACTTGTGAATATGTGACCTTACATAGTGCAGATGTGATTAAGTTAAGGATCTTGGCATGGGAAGATTATCTTGATTCATCCAAGCAGACCCAATTCTAAGTGGGCCCAGTATAACCATGAAAGGTCCTTATGAGAGGCAAGCAGGAGCATCGGAGTCAGAAGTGGTGATGGAAGCAGAGGTTGGAATGATGCACTTTGGAGATGAAGGAAGGGGTACAAACCAAAGAATACAAATGGAAAAAATAAGAAAACTGATTCTCCCCTAAATCTCCAGAAGAAACAAATTCCTGTCAATGCCTTGATTTTCGTCAGGACTCATCTGGGATTTCTAAATTCCAGAAATATAAGATAATAAATTTGTATAAGCCACCAAGTTTGTAACAGCAGCAGTAGAAAACAAATCCAGTATTTAACAATTTTATGCTTGCTTATTTATGTGTTAATTTGTTTAGTTTTATTTTCCCCATCAGCATGTAAGCTCCATGAGAGAAGGGACATGTGTCTTCTTACTTGTTATGTCCCCAGTATACCTAATGCTTAGAATAGTATTTAACACATAATAGGTACTAAAAACTCTTAGTTGGGTGAATGGACAATTAAATTGGACACTTACGTTAGTAGACTTGGAAGGCATGTGTATCAGTCAAGGTTTAATTAAGAAGCCGAATCACTATATTGTACCATATCTTGGCTGATCCAAGTGGACCCAGTCCTGAGTGGGCCCAATGTAACCACGAGGGTCCTTATAAGAGGCAACCAGGAGAATCAGAGTCAAGAGAAGTGGTGATGGAAGCAGAGGTTGGAATGATGTACTTTGGAGATGAAGGAAGGGGTGCAAACTGAGGTTTCTGGTTAGGCAGTCTCCGTATAACTCATTGTCTTCACAAGTGATCTTATGCCGAGCCTGAAGTCCACAAGATAAGCTCTTGGGAAGGGAAGATGGATAAATTGGGAGAGAGTGGAAATAAACTGGAAACACACCCTGAAGCCCACGAGGACTGACTATCCTGTCACTACTTACTGCTTCTGACTTTGATGGCACAGGTGTCCCGCAGAAGTCGAGGAGCCCATTGTCATGGAGCTAAACACACAGGCCTGACCCAGGAATCAGTGATGCTAAGGGAACACCAGGAAAAGTAGTGCATTGCAGGTCTGGTCACTGTCTCACACCATCAACACAAGTTAGAAGATTCAATTCCTGCCTTCAAACTACTCTGGAGAATCTCTCCTGTGGTCAGCCCATTGTAATAGGAAACACACAGAGAAGGTCCTTTTGGGAACTGCGGTTCAGCTTAGTCAAGTTGGCACACTGTAAAGTCATTGCATGATATTCTTTCTCTTCAGATGTCAGATTTAAAAAAATTTTCTTACTGTGCATAGATTTATAACTAAGACTGATATATAATCAGGGTGGTTAATGTTATCAAATTTTGATGGTTTAATTATTGATGCACTTGATAATAGACACCCCTCCACACACACATGGACATGCATCTTTGTCAGGCACTAGAGAACTTTTAGAATAGCACTTGCATGAACTCTCTTTCTTCTGTTTCCCTTGACTCTCTAGGTCTTTTCACTAATAACAAATGGTGCATTTTAAAAACCCTGCGCATATTTCTTTATTTACAAATATCATTGTGTAAGTTAAGATTGGGCTGTAATAAGGCAAATCCCCTTGGAGCATGTCCTTCCTACAAGTTTAGTTTAGCTGGCATTTTAAGGGTTTCTTTCAAAATTCGATACTGCCTGGGTGGCAAATAAGTCTTCCTTTTTGGATGAAAGATAATGATTACATTGTCCCCTGTCCCTGGTAATGCTACTTTTTTGTCCTTGGGACCGTAACTAAATTAAAATCTCTAGTAAGATTAAAGCATAGCAGGATGACTTTGTTTTTTTTTTCTTGTTACTAAATAGAATTGTGGGTGAATGGCCAAACTCTTTTTTTTTTTAATGTTTATTTTAAAGATGAGTACAATTCTGGGTTAGGTATACAAATGGTCATTGTAGAGGTAAAGTTTGGTCCTCACTCAAACTCTTTATTAGTTTTTTTCTTCTTACTTTCTTCTTTTACTTCGGGATAAACATGTATTTTTTACTACTGCTTTGCTACTTCACTAGTGACTAAACTAACACTAATGGAAGTGCATTAATACAGAAAGACATTTGCAACAATGCATAGTTTGTTTGTTTGTTTGTTTTTGAGTTGGAGTCTCACTCTGCCGCCCAGACTGGAGTGCTGTGGCCACTCCCGGCCACCGCAGCCTCGACCTGTTGGGCTCCGGCGATCCTTCCGTCTCAGTCTTCCAAGTAGCTGGAACTACAGGCACGCGCTACCACACCCGGCTAATTTTTTGATTTATTGTAGAGATGAGGTCTCACCAAGTTGCCCAAGCGGGTCTTGAACCCGTGGGCTCAGGCAATCCACTCACCTCAGCCTCCCAAGGCAAGGGATTACAGGCTGAGCCACCGAGCCTGGCAACAACAATACATAGTAAGTATATTGAGTTATACATAATCATTTTTGGTAAACATAATAATGAATAATTTTCTAAAGTCAAAGTTAGATGGAAATTGTAATACTGTATCTTTGTACCATTTTACATTCATTCAGGTTTGAAAATGGATTCATCCTTGGTTCTTTCCTTCCCCTTACCACTTATAGCTACATCAGCTAGCAATTTATTTTAAACTTCCTTCCTTTATAAGTATTATTTGTATCTATGTATTTCTTTCCATTCTTACTGCCTCTACCCACATAAGTATTCATTACTTCACTCTGAGGTTCTCATACTGGCCTTTGACCAGATTTTCTAGCTTTAGATTCCTTTTTTCCCCTCCAATTTATTCTGCAAGATATGGCCCACTTAACCTTCACATAATACTGCTTTCTTTATGACATTGCTCATTCACCTTCAAAGTCCTACCGTTGTCCAAAGGATGAACAAATGCTCTTTAGACTGACATGCAAGATATACCTATCAATTCTGTTCACTGTGTTTTTTCACCTCTGACTCTGAAATTTGTTGAGAAGAATTAGGATAATTAATAGAGCCAGAGAACTGAAAAGACCCCAGATTTGGAATTTGAGACATCTGAAAAGTGAAAGAGGGCAAAGAATAAAGAAAGTTTTAGAAAGTTCATAAAGAGAAGAAAGGTTTTGGTGAGAGAGAGAGAGAGAGAGAGAGAGAGAGAGAGAGAGGAGGTAAAAAGATTTTAAAATGCTTTACTGTAGATTATGAATAGAAACGTTCTTTTATTATTTTGAGTGACTCAAGAGAAGTAAATACTAACTTTACATTTTTTTCTATGCCCAAAGATTTTTAAAAATGTATGCAACACTTTGTAGAGAGTGGGAATAAGAAAAGCCAGTTTTTATTGCCTTCATGGAACCATTCACCCAATAAACATAAAATCTAAAACTAGAAGGAGTACCATGAAAGAAGAGGACCAGTTATAAGGAGCACACAATCCCAGGGTCTGGTGGAGATTAGGAGCCTAAGGACACTTCTCTGTGTAAGGGAGATTTATGCAGAAACTTGACAGGTGTCCATTGTGGAAATAAAGAAGATAATCTATGTGAGGTGTTTAGTACAGTGCATGATGAACAATATTAGCAATACTATAATTATCAATCACTTAAAAACAGAGTTCTTGCATCTTCTTTAAGACTAGGTTGTATAATTGTTCAGAGTAGAGCAGATGTTTTCTATTTATTTTAAGTTCCTGTAATGTCCAACTCCTTACCTTGATGAGAGGTATAGTAAAAGAGGACAGGATCAAAGTTCTCTAGACAAGGGCTAAAATCCTAACTTCTGACTGGTACATCTGTAGGGAAACTATTTAACTGAACTCTGGTATTCTTTGTTGTAAAATAAGAATCACACTACTTACTTCAGATTTCTGGGATGATTACATATAATTAGCATGTTGTCTGGCACAAAACAGTTGGCAAAAAGTAGTTTATTAGTATTGTTATTTTCATATTTATAAGCAACAAATATTTGTTTATATAAGGGAAGATAATTATACAGTTGAATTTAAATGTATACCAGAAATTTTAAGTTTATGCTAATTTGGCTGAAGGGATGGTTATGTCATCTATAAAGAAAAAGTTTGCCGGGCTCGGTGGCTCAGCCTGTAATCCCACGCCTTGGGAGGCTGAGGTGAGTGAATTGCCTGAGCCCGCGGGTTCGAGACACGCCTGGGCAAGTTGGTGAGACCTCATCTCTACAACAAATCAAAAAATTAGCCAGGCGTGGTAGTGCGTGCCTGTAGTTTCAGCTACTGGGAAGGCTGAGGCGGAAGGATCGCCGGAGCCCAGCAGGTCGAGGCTGCGGTGGCTGGGAGCGGCCACAGGACTCCAGTCTGGGCGACGGAGTGAGACTCCAACTCAAAAAAAAAAAAAGGAAAAGTTTGTAACTCTAGCACTTTTCTGGAGGATGGAGGCAGGAGGATCACTTGAGCCCAGGAGTTCGAGACCAGCCTGGGCAACACAGCGAGACCTCATATCTACAGAAAATAAAAAAATTAACTGGATGTGGTGGTACATACATGTACTCCCATCTGCTTGGGAGGCTGCGGGGGGAGGATTGCTTGAGCCCAGGAGTGAGCTGTGATCATGACACTGCATTCCAGTCTAGTCAACAGAGTGAATCTCTGACTCCAAAAAAGAAAAAAATCTGACCAGCAAACAAATAATATGTAACATTGATATAATGTTTATCTCATAAAGATTATACTTTTTAGAAAAATAAATTTTATCCAATATATCAAAAAGTATAAAAAGTAAAATTAAAAATGATCCGCAATCTGTCTCCAGTTAACTCTCGTTTGTAGGGTAATATGTTTCAGAATATCCGAAAAATATTTATATATGATGAATAATTAACCATAATAATCTATTGTCTATTAATTAAAGAAGTGCTTTTAAAATTTATACTAAAAACACCTCAGTAGTTAATTTCTTTGCAGTATAAAAATCATTCACTGCATTCTTTTAGCAAATACTTGACAAATGCCCTATTATTTTGGATTTTTAAAAAAATTTCTAAGATCATTATGATTATTCTTATGTAAAAGGACGGGTTAAATACCATGTGCTATAGAAGTGTATTTCTTGCTCTTAGGATGATGATTTTTATCTATAATTACATTTCTTTTTGCTTTCATGAAAAGCACTTTCTGCCTTATAATAAGTATTGTTTCATAGTCACTAAACTATATGAAAAAAAATCTGTGTTTATAGTTTGAGGAGAATTTTGAAATAACTGCATGAAGATACTTGAAACTTTCGCTTCATTTGAAAGCATTAGATGTTTTCAGAAAAATCAATAAACCATATTCTACCATAACCTAAAGGGAACAAAGTCATTGAGGTCTGAAATAGCTTACCCCCAAATCATAATTCCTCTAGCATGGGGATTTGTGAATACCCTTTGCAGTTAACAGCTAATCATACTGTACTCGGTGAATTACTTTCATTATATAAAATAAAATTAGTCATTGCACTTTATAAAGAATGTTCAAATCCTTTCATTGAAAACACAATGTTATGCATGCTATTAATTTTTAAGATGCATTTCCAAATGGATCACGAATATTAAATGAGCACATTTGTTCTACTCTTAAAAAATGTTAATTTGTAATTAGGTAGGAAGCTTCATCTTCACAGTGTGAAACATAAGACAGGCAGACTACGTATGACTTCCTTCATTTAACCATGAAATAATTCACCTGAAAATCTCAAATCATTCAAAAAGTTTAGCATGGCTGTGATGATCTTCTCTGACATCTATTGTTCACTGTTCACAGCCCCAAATAAGCAATTCTCAGCTCTTAGCTTCACAGGTTGTGATGTGACTGGCTGTCAATGGATACGAGAGTGACTTCTTTTCGTGTGTCATGTGTGCCAGTAAATTCTGTCCCTCCTGAAAATGTGTCCCAGGTAAAATTTGCAGCCAGTTAGATGCAAGTATCATTAGGTTTGTGAGCTCAAAAGATAATGTGTATAAAAGTACATTTTCAAAATAGCATGTTCTATTTTCAAATGTAAATGTGTTTATTATTTATAAATAAATATTGCTCATATTTTAAGACTCTTTAGGAAAAAAGGTTCATTTGTAGTATAGTAACTATTAAAATATAAGAAAAATGGTTGTTTCTCTACCATTATTTTTAAACTTTGACTATTCATAACTCTAGTCTTGAAAAGAGGAACACAAGTATGTCCAGCAACTCTAATACAGCTGCACATAGTTGTATATAGCTGTATAAACTATACAGGTATATAAGCAGAGTGCATTGAGATCAAAGAGAGGTGATGGAAGCTTTATGATTGGGTGGTGAGGACAAAGAAGAGATACAGCAATGACATTTGATTTCATCTTGTTTGAGCTTTTTTTGTTAATTCTATTCCTGCTCCACTTCTTTCCTATCTGTATTTAATAAAGTAGTTCACACCCATGACTTTTATAACCATTTAGCATGCTATATATTTTACTTATTTACCTTGTTTGTTGTCTGATATCTCCCACTAGTACCATCAGAATATGAACTTTATGAAGGCAGGAGTTGTTATCAGTTTTGATTGCTACTGTATTCCCAGTCCCCAGCAGAGAGACTGGCAGAATGTAGGTGTTCAGTGAATGTTTGTTGGATGAACGATTGGATAAATGAAAGATAAATTGTGAAAAATTTGCAAAACCCACCAAAGAGGAAGGAAGAAGAAGAAGGAAGAAGAAGAAAAAGTATCTGTAGTCCTGTTAAACCATTGGCAGCATTTTGGTGTGTTACCTAAAGGATGATTTTCTGTGTATTCTGTACATTATTACAATTGTGTAATATAAAACAAATTGCACATTTTGATTAGGTCAATTTTCATGATTAATGTCATTTACTGTAGACATTTTTTGTTTGTTTGTTTGTTTGTTTTGAGTTGGAGTCTCACTCTGTCGCCCAGACTGGAGTGCAGGGGCCGCTCCCGGCCACCGCAGCCTCGACCTGCTGGGCTCCGGCGATCCTTCCGCCTCAGCCTTCTGAGTAGCCGGAATTACAGGCATGCGCTACCACGCCAGGCTAGTTTTTGATTTATTGTAGAGATGAGGTCTCACCAAGTTGCCCGGGCGGGTCTCGAACCCGCGGGCTCAGGCAATCCACTCACCTCGGCCTCCCAAAGACGCGGGATTACAGGCTGAGCCACCAAACCCAGCTGACATTTTTGAGAATATAAAAAGAATAAGAACCAGAATAAAATTCACCTGGAATACTACTACACAAAGTAACTATATTAACTTTGTTTTTGTTTTTTGCTTTTCCTCTGCAGGTTATGCCAGTTCCGCTTGTTAAATGGTTTCAGATCTATCAACATTTTTTATTTCTCCACTCATAATCCTAATTCAAGTCACTATCAGCCTATAACTTCTTATTGGATTATTTCAATGGCTTTCTAAATCACTTTTTCCACGTGCAGTCCATCCCCAGTTTTGTTTTTACCACCACATGTTTTTTTTCTTGTGAGAGACAATGATTCCCTCCACAAAATGTTGGCTTAATGTAGTCCTTTGTCCGATATTCTTCAGTGGCTTCCAACTGCCCTTGGGATAAAATTCCCAAAGCACTACTTAATATAGTTGGTGACTGCCTGCAGCCTCATGCCTTGTTCATCTGTCATTCTCTATGATCTTTACATAATGCACTTGAACATGTCAGTTTCTTTCCTCTAAACCTTTGATGAAATGTTACTTTGGATGAATTGTTCTTATCACCTGTATTTGATTAAAGCTTTCACTTTATTCAAATTTTACAATATCAAAAGCATGGAACCAACTTAGGTGCCCATCAGCAGTGAATTAGATAATGAAAATGTGGTACATATACACCATGGAATATTATGCAGTTAAAAAAAAGCACAATCATGTCCTTGCAGTAACATGAATGCAACTGGAGGCCATTATACTAAGCAAATTAGCACAGTAACAGAAAACTGAATACTATGTGTTCTTACTTATAAGTGGTAGATAAACTCTGGGTACATATGGGTATAAGGATGGTAACAACATACACTGGGGACTCCTAAAGATAGGAGAGCAGAGAGAGGTTAGGGTTGAAAAAGTACCCTTTGGGTACCATGCTCACCATTTGGGTGAAAAGCCCAACAGAAACCCAAGCCTCACCATTATGCAATATATGAGGGGGCCCCCAAACACCTGGAATTTGTTTATAAAAAATTGTGTATTTATTCTTACATGTTTAAGCTTCTGTCACCTTCCAAATACTCTCCATCTGATGCAATGCAACTTTTGAGACACATTTTCCACTACTCAAAACAGTTTTGAACTCATCAATTTTGATGCCTTTTAGTGCTTCTGCCATTTTTTATTTCACCTCTTCCACATCGACAAAATGTTTCTCTTTGAGGGCTTTTTCAATCAGAGAAAGAAAAAGAAAAATTTGCTCAGGGTGAGATTCGGTGAATAGGAAGCATGGGGCACAGGGTTCATGCAGTTTTTGAACCAAAATACTGAACACTCAGTGTGATGTGGGCAGGTGCCTTCATAAATCGCCCATCATGAAATGGGCAAATGTGTTGAATCTCCAAAAAAAAATTCACTGAAGTTGAACACAGCCTCTAACAACAATGCTAGCTGGTGCACTGATGCTGATGGGTTCCTAGAACACTTACCTAGTGGGGAAAGCCTGTACTACTAGGAACGTGGGGGAAAGTCTGTACTACTAGGGACCCACTCTCCCAAAAATAATTCCATTTTTGAGGTCTTCTCTCATACCCATGTACCAAATATGCACATGTACTCTTTGAATCTGAAATAAAAAATTTTTAAAAATTAAATTTCAGTTTAAATGCTTCATGGTAGGCTTTCTCTAATCACCAAATACAGAGCCTGTCACATGGTGAGTGTTGTTAATGTTTGCTGCATTGAATTTGTGTTTTCATCACATCCTATCATGCAGACTGAATGTTAAAGATTTGTATTCCAAGAAGTCACAGATCCGAGAAGAAAGATGACATAATAAGTGACTTGTACTTTTTATAATTGGATCATTTAATTTATCACTTGCAATTTTAAAATAACATTACTCAGGATGTCTAATATAAGTTTCACAGATGGAAGAAATTATCACTCAAGCTTCTTGGCAATGAAATGGTCATCATGTTGTTTTATGAAGATTTTGAGTAGAAGGTAAAATACTTCTTGTGTAATAAATCACCTAACAGCATCCCATCAAGGTAGCCTAGATGTAATTCTAGTGATTTCAATGTCAGAATTGTAGGATTGCAGTTGCACCAGCTGTTGTCTTGAGTCAGCAATTTTCTATACCTCGTTAGGGTGGAGAGTAAGGGAAAATGATTGGGATTTTAATATTAATCAAATGGGATGTAAAGTAAAAAAAATTGAAAAGATATATCCAAGCTTATAATGGGTAATTTTGAAAAATTATGTGCAGCTATTGAAAAGTCTCTTACACATGGGGTGACATATGTTCCAGGGGGATGAACACTGAGAGTGCTGGCTTTGAGTTCTTAGCCTTCTTGAGAAGTATCTGTATTCACATACAGCTGAATGTAAACAGAATCAATAAGAACAATTTCTCCTCTCCCTACCACCCCTGTCTACTTTATTGTGAACCGTGTGGACAAGGACAGTACCTTAGAGATGGCAGAGAAATAAAGGAAGGAACCTGGATCCTGATACTTTTACAGAGAAGAACACCCTTGCTAACTATGACTTTTTGTGTACAAGAGAAATCATCTTGTTAAAAATACTTTAATTTTGACTCTTTCTATTTCATCAACTGAACTGAATGCTGATTAAACAAGTGATCATCAAACATTGCAGTGCATCTTAAGTGTGTTTTGATGTGATACTGGGAAAGAAACAGCAGAGGAAGATGACCATCTGAAGTGAACTGCAACCAGTTTCCAGAGTAGGGAACATCTACATGAGGTTTCCAGTCTGACAACCTGGTGAGAAAATAAAGATGTTTCTTCCTCTCTCTGTGGTATTTGTTCATTCTTGACTCTGAGAAGCATTTAACGTACTTAGCAAGTATAATGACTTTCTCTCTCTCTCTCACTTTCTCCCCCCCCTTCCTGTTTTTGTGTGAGTATTTTCTAAGTTTTGGTAATGGATATTATTGGAAGGACAGAAATTCTCAAGAACTAAAAATTAAACAGCAGTTTTAGAGAGAAAGAAAGGCCTTTTAGCTTTATAGTGAAACTAGAATTTCTTTTCGTAGAATAGCGCAAAGGGAATGAGAATCAAACAAGTGTTGGCAGGAACAAATAGACTTGTTCTGCTATGCTCTGACAAGCTCATGTTACCAAGAGACCTGAGGATTCTCTGAGATTTAGAGATTCAGACAGATGCTCCCTATCACAATTACTTTGGATAAGAGTGATTTCATTTTCTATTGCTCTACAACAAATCACAATCAAACTCAGTGACTAAAAACAACCACAACCATTTATCAGTTTCTGTGAGTCAGTAATTCTGGGAGGATTCTGTTGATCAGCTCTTACTTAGGATCTCTCCTACAGTTGCAGTTGGATGTCTGCTGGGACTACAGTCATCTGAAGGCTTGACTGGGGCTGGATAATACAATTCCAAGGAGGCACACTCAAATGGCTGGCAAGTTAGTGCTTTCTGTTGTCGAAGGACTTCACTTCCAGTTCATGTGGGTTTCTCAATTCTCTAAGTGTTCTCAAGGGAAGGTATTTGACTTTCCCAAGAGAAAGAAATTCAAGAGAGTGAGGTGGAAGCTTCAATTCTATGTGTATGATTTAGCCTCAGGAATCACACACCAACTCTTGTGCTTTACTCTATTGGTCACACCTTGTATTCCTAATTTAATACATGGGCATGAAGTATACAAGAAGATCACTTGGATCTCGGTTTTTACAAGAAGTAGTATAAGGATATCAAGAATCAGGAAAAATGGGATAAAGTGAATGAGATAGACTTCCAAATCCAAGTTCATGTCTTAAGAGACTCTGTCCTTTTTGTTCCATTCATAATATGTCATACTTACCTCTGATGTGGGTTGGGTCATTAGGAAAGGGTGTTCTTTCAACTAATAAAGCATTAAAATTCCCCCACTCTGAAGAATCTGTCTTCAGGACTATATGGAGTAACAATTTTCCTCCCAGATGGAGTCAAGAATGAAGGTGTTCTGAATACTGGAACACCACCCAGGTATGTTGTAGGGCAGTCAGAGGGGAAAACTAAAGAACTAGACTGCACCATCCTCTGGATCCAAGTAGGATTCCAATCCACTACTAATATGACTGCTTTTTCTGATAATGGATCCTGACTTTATTTTCCTTCACCTACCCACTTTTTGGAATAAATTTGTCGACACTTATTTGGTAGCTATAATTTGTTTCTCTGATTTTATTGTGAAAAATTTTCCATGTTAGTAATATTTATATGCAGTGAGATTCATCAAAAATTCAAAGCCATGGTGGGTTATAAGAGCAGGACTCAATTTTCTCAGCCTCTTCACCCCATTTCAAACAGAGAAGCTCTGCTTGTATTTATTTTATATGTTGTAGCCAAGCATAGGAGGTTTTTTGATTAAGTGGTTTTACTGTTTAAAGGGTTAGGAGAATGCTGATCTACAATATCATTTTAAATAGCTGCATCCTTTGTGTAGATGTCACATAAATTATTAAAATAATTCTTCATTGTGAATACTTAGGTGGTTTCTTGCTTTTTTCTATTATAAACATTGCTGTGATAAACAATATTAGAGCCAACTATGTGAACTCACCCCTAATTATTTATTTATTTTGTTTCTAGAAGTATAATTCCTGGGTTCAATTATATATTTATTGAGGTTTTAAAATAAGTATTGCCAAATCATCGTCCAGCAAGTGTACACTAATCTTTAAGTGTGCACTAATCTGCACTTCCACTGGGAGTGTTGGAATGCTGGGTTCCCTATGCCTTTTCCAAAGCCAAACACTATCATTAGCAAAATCTTTTCAATTTTGAGTTTGTATAATAATAAAATTATGACTCAAGTTGAATATTTTTCATGTTTTTCTTATCCATTTGTGTGTGTTCTAGATCTCTCTGTTTTTTTTTTTTTATTGCATAGGGGACAGGAAAAAAAATTGTGATAGGGAATCCTCTTTTTCAACGCTCTTTGTCTTCTTCCTTCTTTTTTCCTTTTCACTCTCCTCTCTCCCTCTGCAATTTTCTGTTTTCTTGCTTCAGGTTTTATTTTTATTTTTTCTCTCCTGAAATTCTTCTTGCTCCTCCATTCCTGTAATCAGAGTTTGTACCGGGGAGGAAGGGTTATAGAGGCAGCTAGACAGAAAAAAGTGAAGGACATAGAGAGTATATTAGAAGAGACTGCCATGTCTGCCTTCTATCTTTATGTAGAAAGGTGGTCATCACTCTTTACACTGTTTTTTGGGTTTAAAAATTACATTCTTTTATGGAAGTGCAGATTTATAAACACTACTTATCCCTGTATTAGACAAGAAAAAAGAAGCAAACAATTTCTATATACAGGCACACCTTGCTTTACTGTATCCTACAGATAATTGCATTTTTACAACTTAAACATTTGTGACAATTCAGCATTAAGCAAGTCTGTTGGTGCCATTTTTCTAATGGTATGTACTGACTTCCCGTCTCTGTGTCCATTTTGGAATTCTCACAATATTTCATACTTTTTCCATTATTATATCGGTTATGGTAGTCAGTGATCTTTGATGTTATTATTGTAATTGTTTAGGACATCATAAACCATGCCCATATAAAATGGCAAACTTAATTGATAAATGTTATGTGTGTTGTGACTTTCCACCAAGTGGCAGCTTCCTATCTTTCTCCCTTTCCTCAGGCCTCGCAACTCCCTCAGACACAACAATATTGAAATTAGGCCAGTTAATAACCCTGCAGTGACCTCTAAGTGTTCAAGGGTGAAAGGAAGAGTCATGTGTCTCTCACGTTAAGTAAAAAGCTTGAAATGATTAAGCGTAGGGAGAAAAGCATGTCAAAAGCCAAGACAGGCCAAAAGTTAGGCATCTTGTGCCAAACAATTAGCCAAGTTGTAAATGAAAAGGGAAAGTTCTTGAAGAAAATTAAAGTGCTACTCCAGTGAACACTCGAATGATAAGAAAGCAAAACAGTCTTATTGCTGTTATGGAGAAAGTTGTAGTGGTCTGGATAGAAGATTAAACCAACCACAACATTCCTTTAAACCAAAGCCCAATCCAGAGCAATGCTCTAGCTCTCTTCAATTCTATGAAGGTTAAGAGAGGTGAGAACGTTAAAGAAGAGAAGTTTGCAGCTAGCAGAGGTTGATTTATAAAGTTTAAGAAAACAAGTCATCTCCATAACACAAAAGTGCAAGGTGAATCAGCAAGTGCTCTTAACACAAAAGTGCAAGGTGAATCAGCAAGTGCAAGGTGAATCAGCAAGTGCAAGGTGAATCAGCAAGTGCTCTAGAAACTGTAGCAATTTATCCAGAAGAACTAGCTAAGATCACTGAGGAAGGTGGTTACACTAAAAAAGCAGATTTTCAGTATAGATGAAGCAGCCCTCTGTCAAAAGATGTTATCTAGGACTTTCATAACTAGAGAGTAGATGTCAATGTCTGACTTCAAAGCTGCAAAGGATAAACTGATTCTCTTTTTAGGGGCTAATGCAGGTGGTAACTTAAAGTTGAAACCAATGCATCTACCATTCTGAAAATCCTAAGTCCCTTAAGAATAATGCTAAATCAACCCTGCCTGTGCTCTATAAATGGAAATGCAAAACCTGGATGACACACATCTATTTACATCATTGTTTACTGAATATTTTAAGCTAATTGTTGAGACATACTGCTCAAAAAAATAGATTTATTCAAAATAGTTCTTCTTATTGACAATGTATCTAGTTATCCAAGAGCTCTGATGGAGATGTATAAGATTAATGTTGTTTTCTAAAACAACATCCATCCTGAAGCCTTCTGATCAGAGAGTAACTTTGACTCCCAAGTCTTATTATTTAAAAAAAATACATTTTGTAAGGCTATGCCTGTCATAAATAGTGATTCCTTTGATATATCCAGAGTAGTAACTCAAATGCAAATAATGAGAATAACATGATAATAGTTATCTTTAACATCATGCAACCATCCTGTGATTGCAATTTTGGGGGATTTTAGATGTAACGATTTTAGACTTTATAGCTTATGATCTTCTGGGATTTCAGCATTCAGGATTATGACACTTGGGATTGTGTCTTTAGGGATTAAAATTCAAACTCAAAACATCAACATTTACAATAGTTTTGAAGAAGTGGATTCCGGTCCTCATTGAAGATTTTGAGAGGTTGAAGACTTCAGTGGAGGAAGTAACTTCAGATGTAGTAGAAATAGCAAGAGAACTAGAATAAGAAGTAGAGCCTGAAGATTTGACTGAATTACTGCAATTTTGTGAAAAAACCTGAACAGATGAGGAGTTGTTTTTACAGATGAGCAAAGAAAATGATTTCTTGTGATAGAATCTACTCCTGGGGAAGATTCTGTGAACACTGTTGAAATAACAACAAAGAATTTAGAATATTACCTACATTTAGTTGAGAAAGCATCAGCAGGGTTGGAGAAGATGAACTCCAATTTTGAAAGAAGTTTCACTGTGAGTAAAATGCATCAAACAACATTGCATGCTGTGGAGAAATTTTTCGTGTAATGAAGAGTCTGTTGATATGGCAAACTTTCTCCTTGTCTTGTTTTAAGAAATTCCCACAGCCACCCCAACCTTTAGCAATCACCACCCTGATCAGTCAGCAGCAATCAAGATCGAAGCAAGACTTCACCAGCAAAAAGATGACGACTTGCTGAAGTCTCTGAAGATCGTTAGCATTTTTTAGTACTTTTAAATTTAGCTAGTTGCACTGTTTCTTAGGCATAATGCTGTTGCACACAATAGATGACAATTAATATAAACATAACTCTTATATGCACTGGGAAACAAAAAAAGCGTGATTCTTTTTATTGTGGTATTCCTTTATTGCAGTGGTCTGAAATAGAAGCTGCAATCTCCAGGGTATGCCTATAGGTACCATGAGAGGCAGTATTATGTAGTCATTAGGAGTTCAGACTCTGGAGTTAATCTTCTTGGGTTTGAATCCTAGCTCTGCTCCCAATGAGCTGTGTGACCTTTGGCAATTTGCTGTCTCATCTACAGTATCAGTATCTACCTCATAAATTTGTTGCAAGACAAAAATGAGATAATTTACTTAAAGTACTTAGAACAGTGCCTGCAATAAAGACTCTGTAAAGATTAGCTACTATTATCATCGTTATCATTAACTGGAATTTTGTCTTCAAATCTGGAAACTTTATGTCTTGGTGTTTTAATATCTGGTCACACAGACTCAAAAGAAATTCTTTTCTCTCTGATAAATATCTAGATGTCTGATATTTTATGTAAACAATTTCTGTAAACATGATAGTGAAATGTGTATAAATACTTCATTTTTGAAAACGCAAAGCCACACAGAGTAGATAGCTGGCTTGACATTCAAAGTGTTGTATAATCTGGGCCTTTCATACCAAGTTAGCTTTATTTTTACCCTTGCCTCATTTCAGTTTACTCTTCATTCTATAGTGTCCTTCATAGACTAATCAAAACATTTTTGGTTATCTTCTTTCTGTAAGCAGTTTTTGAGAATGTACCTACTCTATGTACATTTATTTTTAAATAATGAACTTGCACACCTGTATTAATGTCATGTGAACATTGTAAATAATATTCAAAATAGAAATTTAAAAAGGGGTAAGATTAAAATCATGCCTTTCTCCTGTGCTTAGTTGATGAATTGATACACAAAACTTTGGAGAAAAAAAACACTAATCCAGGCTATGATACACAAAACTTTGGAGAAAAAAACACTAATCCAGGCTATCTGTGAACACATCCAGTGATAGGGAAGGAATTTCTCAGTGACTTGGTCCATTCTGTTGATGGGATAACCCTAAGTTGTTTGCAAGTCTTTGTTTATATTGTGAAAAAATTCTATAGTGAATAGCCACCTACCATGACTAGGCTCTGGGCTTGGTGCTTTAAACACATTATTTTATTTCTTGTAACTGAAAATTAGATAGTTATCTTTCCTCCTCCCAATTACAATATGAAGACTGAGTAGATAAATATTTTGTCCTGTAAGAAATACACTCTTGCCCTTCAGTTGTGATTGTATCCTCTGACTATAACATGAACTATGATGGAAGTCGTCTCTCTCTGTGGACTATGGCTTCCACAGGCCCTTATACTCCCATGCGCAATGCCTTATGTGTTTAGATTTAGCTTTTGTTCGGATTGTTTCAGAATTTGAAATGTCCTCCTTTCTCTCTTTTTTCCTTTTCTCATCTTCCCCATCCTTTTGCTATTAACTCCCACCTTTGATATTAACCCCCACCTTCTTTATAATTTTCTTTGCAAAGTGCCACGTCCATGGGTAAAATGATAACATGTGACGCCTACACACCCATCATTTTGATTTTAATATTGAATTTGTGATCATTGCTTGCTGTGATTTTATGAAATGGCTTAAAACTTGTTTATAGATTTCTGGTGTGGATAATGCCTTATAATTCTCTATCTGTGCCCCTTCCCCACTGCACACACTGGGCATTTTTTTAGGCAGATCATAGACTTGTACTCGTATTTTAATTTTATTTTTCTATTTTGTGGACATTCAAAAACAAAACATGGGAAAGAGTAAATAATGAAGCATTGGAGGTAAATAATAAAAAAAAATCTTAGAAAAAAAGATCCTTTTTATTTCAAGCTCATCTCTTGGTTGGCATCTCCATATCTATTTCTTCCCCCCTTCTGATCAATCTTAATTAATCTTGGCTTCCATATCTCATCCTCAGGGTCCCTCATTAGGGTGACATTCTAGCTCTTTTATTTTTAGATGGTGTTTCATGTTACCTGTCAGATCTCTCTTTCTCATGTGTACTTTTTCTTGTTTATGGATACTCTTCCATGACTAGTCCAATTACAAGATGCATTACAGAGGAGTGGATGGTGTCTTTGACTCAGGTGACCTCTTAAATCACTGAGGATGAAGTGTGTCTTGAGCTGGGCCTTGGCAGAGGGTGGAGGAAAAGGAGAAGGAGAAACGTTCCTTTTGAAGATCTAAATGGGCTTGGACTTCTTGGGGAGAGTCTTTTGACCAGTCATGTTGGGGTAATGAGTAGGTATAAAACAATGGAGGGTGAGTAGAAGTTAGATTGTAGACCCCTCTGTAAGATTTTAGTAGTTTTTTTCTATATAAAGCATTATTAAAGATGGGGTGGTATAAAAATAGTTAATTATATTAAGGTGAAATAGTATCCGAGATGCATTAGATGCAGCAGAGTACAAATCCAAAAGCTCTCCTGGTATTCACCTGGGTCTTCAGCAATGTCCACTGCCTCCTTTGATGCTGTGGAGTTGGATCATTTCAGGTCAGTCACAGATGACTATTTTCCAAGACTGGTTTGAACATTCTCTTCTTTAAAGCTGAAATAGGATTTATTTCAACCTATTGCTGAGTAACTTTTTACTTTTGTCCCACTTCTCACACCTTCACATGTGATATACATTTTATATTTATTAAAAGACATCCCTTAAAGCAAGTAAGTATATGAACAAATAGAGCCACAGGGTAACCAAATTGCTTTTACAGAATTATCTGATTGTCCAGAGACTCACACAGCTAGAATCCAGTTCTTCTGCCTCCTAGTTTAGGAATTTAAAATTCTTTCTGGGTTATCAAGGAGAGTTAATCTTTAAACTCAGCCAGAGGTGGCACAAGGGAGATTCCATAACACACATAGAAATACAATTTTTAGGAATGTAGAATAGTTCATACAGCAATCTGTCCTGGGTGGAATGGATATGTCACTTAACTTGAGCAAACTGGAAAAAAAATATGGCTGGCTCCCACTGCAGGACTTGCATGACAATAAAGGAGGATTGCTGCTAACAAAGAAATAGCTTTCATCCATCACCAGTGGAGTGAAAGCGACCCTTCCCAGATGAGCTACTGATTTTCACCTTCCATCATCCATCTCACTAATGGTGGATACCAAGATGCTTCAGTAGATGCAGTGAGATTGGTAGATTATTAGGGAGAGCTTTGTCCCTTCACATTTCTAAAATTTTGAAAGGTCAAATTAGGAGACTTTGACAATCTAAGGTGATAAAATATATACTTTGTAGAGAACATTTAGCTTTTGAAAGCAGAGATTCTTTATCTACCCTGCTCATTAGTCTCTGCCTGGACCATATTTCTTAAGTCATACATTTTCAAAAATGTTTGTTTAGAGACAAAAGGTCCCTAAAATGAAGGTGGTTTGCTATTAGGCTACCAATAGCTGTTCTGGTTCTATGGCAATAGCCAAAGTGGATTTCTGTTACTTGCCTTTTTTTTTTTTTTAACATGTGGAATTAATATCTCCTTGTGTAGTGATCAGTATAAACACGTTCTGTAAAGATTCTGGACAGGCTTAGACTGGAAAAGTTTAAAATTTGAGAGTTGTATTCACAGTGTTAAAACTAAAGTTGTGGCACTTTGGAGTGATAGGGCATTCTGGTCAACTTGTGTTTTCCTTGAAGAATGGCCTTCAGTCTTTGCGTAGCATGATAATAATATGGTGGGACCAATTACCATCATTTTTTAACCAAGATGGTTAACAGCTGTGTCAGACACACTAATTTTGCTTGTGGAAGTTCACTATATGCTTCAAATAATATGTGTCTTAGATTTCATTTTTCTGAAAAATGAATTCAATGATCATTTGTAGAGTAACTATCATATGCAACAAGTTGAATCAGACCTCTTGGGTTGTATAGTAAAGTATAACAGCTTTAGAGTTTAAGTATAAAAACTGCTACTTCTTTGGAACATTCCTTAACACTCAAGTAGGAATATGTTGATTAGTCCCCAAAGCATGACTTGTAAAATTGTTGCAGACAAGCTTTATTCTTCTTTATACATTCTTAGTAATTTTCACATCGGTCTTCTCCCCTGGACTTGGAGAGGAAGATATTGGTATTTCTAATAGTGCCCCCTAAGTGCTTTGATTTAGCATGCAGAGCCAGGGCATGAAATAAATATGATCCTTGACTAGTAAGAGAAAAAAAAAAAAAATCTGTGAATGGTAGCATTGTATCCTATACACATTTAATTTTCATCAACAGAATAACTTTCATTCTGGAGTGTTAAAATGCTTGGATCAAAAAAAATGTGATATGAAATAACTGAAATTCTGATGGCTACTCTTTCCTTTTTTCAATTTGAGTTTTCTTTTTCATTGTATTATTCTTAATGGAAATATAATGAAATATGACTTTGGCAGAGTGATGACTGATGCACTATATCAAGAAGCTATAGTTTGTTTAAGATAGCTCATTGTTAGCTTTGTAATCACAATTTTAAATAATGTATCATACCTTTTTCTATATTACTCTAATATACAAAATCAGGACACTTTTTATTCTTAAGTGGTTTAACAAGTTTTACATGGCTTTTGCTTTTGTTACTTTTGCAACAAAACTCCAGTGACTTGGAGTTTGTTGAGCATTTCAAAACTGGGTATTTTAATATGTATTTCCCTTTCTGGTAAGAACTGGTTTTATTCAGTCTGTTCTTTTTGTTGCATGAAATTAGAAGATCTCTGAAGAGTTGATGTAAATTTACATGCAGAGTTTAGTTCTTTTTTTTTTTTTTTTGGCTGTTTTTCTTTCTCTCTGGTAACCAGGTGGGAAATCAAAAATCTCATCTCATGAGATCAACTCCCATTAAAAAAGTAAGCCCGTATCTGTTTGAGATTTCCATAGTTTCATTATTGCAAGAATTGGATTAAAAATTTCTGCAACAAAAAAGAAAAAAGATAGCCTTGTTTTGCTACATGATCAAACTCTTTAAAATAAAACCCAGGAATAAGGTATAGACTTTTCTTTTCTTTTTTTCTTTTTTTTTAAAGCAGGGTTTATTGAGAGGACAGAAAAGCTCCCACAGTGGGAGGGGACCCCAAGGGGTTGCCCTAGACTTTTCATAGTTATAAGGAGAGCAAACACATTTTAGTAACTGCCTATGAAAATACCAATAAAATACATTTATTTCCCTGGAATATTTTTTTCCATCTCAAAGAAATTCTGTCATTATATTTTTTTTCTTGTTGGGGAGAATTTTTTTGATTTAAGTAAAAGTATGTGTCATGACAGGGAATAATAAATATTTATCAGATATAGTCTATTTCTATAGAATAATTTATGGGCTAAATCATCTTATAAGCAATACTTCTTTGGTTAATGTTAGGGACCGTTGTAGAAATGATTCAAAAATCACTTTAACAAAGGAAATGCAACAGGAACTATTGCGTAACATTTAAATATACTAGAAATGCTTTTAATAAGTTATATGAAAACTAAATTTTTAAGAAAAGATTAAAAATCATCTGGATATTAAAATCATTCATTACAAAAATATAATTGAGACCCTACTATGTGGCAGGCACTGTATGATTATATGGAAAATTCTATCCTAATGTAAATCTTTTATGTTTAAATGTTTCAACATCTGAATTGAATAGACTATGTCTGCAGATAATTTAAACAATACTGCAATCATATTATGTTTTTAAGAATTACTTATTATAATCAAAGATCATGTGATTGAATGTAATGATCATAATAAGCCCATTTTAAAGTTTATTTTCAGTGTAAATAAACAGTGCATCAACCAGACTCTCAGATTAAATAAAATACTTCTATTTCCATGCATTGGATCACAAATTTTGTGTTCTGGCTGAGAGGATATCATAAAAAACTATGTTGTATCTTATCAGAGAGCATCTAAATCTCACAAAGTATTGTCTTCCAGTTGACATTGTTACTTAGTTTTTGAAAAAATCATTTTGTTATTCCATTAATGAGTGTTTCTGGGGCATAGGGTCATTGACTCCCATGAACATCAACCTTATTTCTTTCATTGCAGATTGTTCTTTCTTAGTCAGAAGTAACATTGTTTGGCTTAATGCAGTAATGATGAGACATTCAGTAGTCAACAGATGGTGTTGCTGGCTAAGTGTGGCAAGCAAAGTAGACAAATCCAAATCCAGAGTAAGTATTTATTCCAGTAAGGAAAATCCACTACAGGGAAGAGTGCCAATCAAAATAATCAACTTGCTGCCAAGTAACTATCTGGTTTCCTCAGGATAGAAGAGCCTTTCCGGGGCTCAGGAATGGCTGCTGTCACTGGAAAATTAGGCACTCCATTCTGATGACAGCCAAGTCAGCATTGGTGAGGAGAAGCCTATTTGTTGAGCCTATTCAAAACCCCCTTATAACACCATGGCTGCTGTTTAAACAAACCAGTTGAGTAAACACTACTTGGACTTGGGGGGGGGGGGTAGCGGGAAGAGTCTGACCAGCATCCACATGTTAGATCAACTTGTCCCCTTACCTATTGGGAGCATCCTCTTCAGTGGGAACATTTTTGCTGAATATTTCACAGGACAAAAAATACTCTCAAATTCTGAGAGGTTTATCCAAACACTCTGACTCAGACCATCTGGTCAGACCATTAGTCACTGCCCTTCCATTGTTCCTTGTACAATCTCTCCTTCCAGGAAAAGTAGACCACAATATGTACCCTGCTAGTTCTGCCCACCAGTAGGATTATGTCTCCCATAATCTCTCAGCACCATACCAAGTGGGACTGAAGGACCACAGCTGTCCATTTTAAGCTAGCACCAGCATATTGGCTAGAGCCCTTCAAGGACCATACTTGGAAGGTTTCCTCTGTGATCAAGTAGTGATAAAAAATAAACCTTCCACATGGTCATGGAAGTGGGTTGAAGAAGTGATGACACTGCAAGTGAGACTAAACACACTGACCAGTCAACCCACCTGCTCGGGTAAATCAGTCTCAAATTCTGAGTTAATTATGAGAGGTTTAGCCAAACCTCAGGAAATGCATTTGCTGATAGAGTGTAGATGGGTTTGCCCAACTTAATAGCTGCAATGTTCAGTGCATAACAGGCAACTAAAGCTGCAATGTACCCTGGTGTGTGAAGGTTAAGAATTCTAATGAAGACCAAGGTAAAGCCAATGATGACTCATTTCTAGCCAAAGATGGCACAATTCCTCTTTAGCACCTGAGTTGTGGTTTTCATATCAGGGCTTAATTTCCATAAAGCAATCTGGACTGTCATGGACATTCCAAGCACTGCTGGATCCATTGGGTCATACGGGCTCAGAGAAAGATATGCTTGCACTGATGACTGGACCAGCTGGAGAGCCAATCCCAACTGTGGCCCAGTTCCAAGTTATCAACACACCAGGTTATTTAGCAAATGATATACAGAAGCACATAAAACATGGTTTATGAGTTCTTTCCCCTTAAAATTAAATGAGAACTGTCAAGTGTCATGTCTTTTTCTTGGAAATGAGAATAGCAAGGTGTAGAAACTAGTTTTCAACTGCCCTCAGGCTACTATATTCCCCCAAATTCATGGGAATAACAAGCCTGTGGAATTTCATGAGATTGTTTTTTTAACCAATAGCACCCACGTGTTTCCATGGCATTTAAAGTATTGACTTCTTTCTGTTTATCAGGATCTAGATATATGATGTTATCACAATAGTTTACACAGGGGTACCCAACTCCCGGGCCGTGGACTGGTATTAATCTGTAGCCTGTTAGGAACTGGGCCTCATAGCAGGAGGCGAGCAGCAGGCAAGCGAAGTTCCATCTTCTGTGAGTTCAGTGGGGGCATTAGATTCTCACAGGGGTGTGAAACGAATTGTGAACTGTGCATGCGAGGGATCTAGGATGTGACTCCCTATGAGAATCCAATGTCTGAAGACCCCCTCCTTCCTGTGTTTGTGGAAAATGGTCTTCCACAAAATATTCTCTGATGCCAAAAGGTTGGGGACCACTGGTTTATAGTATAAAATCTATGAGATGCTAAGAAAGAAAGGTCTCCTACATTAAATTATGACAGAGTCAGATAGTTGGTTTAGCCAAGAGGTAGGACAATTAAGGTGTATTGCTGGTCTACTCCCGAGTAACAAACTGCTTCTGATATTCCCTACTTACTGAGACAACAGCAATAAAAAAAATTTGTCAGACCAACATTTATGAACTTAATGGTCAAGCAGAATAGAGACAGTGTTTATTTGCTCCCCAAATGAGAGCAAATCTTGGTTAACGGCTGCAATGGGAGAAATTGTCTGATTAATTATATGATAATCTTTGTCATTTTAAAAGATTCATTCATCCAGGAGACAATGTGGCATTGTTTTCCAGTTACTGAGTGTGTCTATTTCAACTAAACACTTTGGAGCAGGGTTAATAGTCAAAGGATTTAATATTTCTGGTTCCATATGTTTCTTTCAGTCCCCGTTACTCACGCATCAAGAAGTAAAGTCTATATTCCTGTTCCTTAAACTCACCTGGAGCTTTGTCACTGCTTTGAGAAATAGAATGTAGCAGAAACAACATTGCTTGTTTCCGAGGGTGTGTTAGAAAAGGAGATACAGCTTCCTTCTGGCTCTCTATCTTTCTTGTGATGCTTGTAGTAGTTGGAACACAACCACCATGTTGTTGGAAAGCCCAGATGACATCCAGTGGCCACGTGCCAGTGCTCTGGTTAACAAACAGCTCCAGTGAAGGCTCCTACCAACAGCAACATGAGCTGCCAGATATATGAGTATATGAGCCCACAGATGATTTTGGCCCCCAGCCTTTGAAGCACCTAAATAGAGCAGAGATGAGCTATCCCTGCCAAGCTCTGCCCAAATTTATGAGCATGACTAATATTGCTGGAGTGAAATGAGACACTATGTTTTGTGATTGGAACAGATGGGTTAAGGGTTCCTCAAGACATACTTGCAGTGATCTCTGTTCATAACTCTATTAACTACAAAAACAAAAACAAACAAACTTATTTTTACCAGTGGAGAACACTATTCTATATCCTTAGGGACTGGGTTTAAAGCTAGTATCTACTAATCCCAAAAATATCTGGCTACATCCCTTTTCCCCAGTGCACATTTAGCCTGGTTATGGACTGTGAGTCCCTTTGGGAATGCTATTAGGAAGATCTGCAGTAGGTGCTTTTGATGTTACCCTAAGACACTCCCCAATTATTCATGGTTTCACCTTATGAAAGGTACACTAACCCTGTGAATTGACTCAAGTAAACTGCCCCTCTATTTCAATCCTTAGGACACCTACTGCAGAATATCCCTGCTGGTCAGATCATGCTGATGACCATGCTGACTCCACGCTTTGTTAAAACAACTATATCCTCACTTCTTTTTCTGTTTACAAGTCACTACTTCATCTGCCACCCAAGTGGTCCATCATCACTTCTGCAATAAACAGCCTGTTTCAAAAGCACTGTATCCCACATATTCCCAGCCAACAGAGAATAGCCCTCCATTTCAGCACTTTTAAAATACATTGGTGCTTTCAAAGCCTTCGTGAAAGGCACTCTCGGTGCCTTCATGAAAATCCTGTTTATGGGCCTCTCAACTGACATTTTGGGTATTTTGGAGATACCACAGGTGTAAAGATCAGGCTACTCATGATAAATCTACCTCAGTTTTTCTAGCACACTAAGATGTTAGATTCCTCCATTTATATCATACCAATCAGCCCTTGCCCTTTCACATTATTTACCACCATGTTGAATTCCTGTTTCATTCAACCAAACCAGCAACCATTTAGACCCCTTTTCAACTGTTTAAGCAGATACAGTAAATCTCTGCTAAGTGTACCCCATCATAAGAAATGTAGCACACTTTAAAATAATTTCCTTTTTCTTTTCAGTGTAATGTCAGAATCCATCTCCGCACATGTCCTCCAGCTATTTACTAATATAGATGAGCACAGTTTTGCAGTTTTCTGATGGGTGACATTTCTCCACCTGGAGGTTAACTCCTGGAGGTTAACCACCTGGTGGTTGCTCCGTGCCTCACCTTGGCACTGACAGAGTAATCAGGGTCTAACACAGATAATGACACAGATACTGAAGGGTAGCTGTATGTGAGAATTGACTTACTTTTGCAAAACAAGAACATTGGTCCAAGGCATTGGTTGTGTATATAGGAAAGCACTTCCTGGGTAAAGGGGAAGTGAAGCTGCTTCTACTGGTAGGGGAGGTGAAGTAAGGATTAGAGATCTGGAGTTTTCAGAGTCATTAGAATCCTCTCATTTGTGTCTGTTTCAGTTTTATGGTCTTTATTCTTACCCAGTCAGTGATCTGAATTTCATGTAAAAGACCTGAAAGGGATATACAAGGGGGAGTCCAAAAAAAAACCCCAGAATTATTTTTTGGAGGATAGGCCCCCTGTAATACTGGTTTTCCCCACTAGGAAAGTGTTCTGGGAACCCATCTGCAACCGTGTACTAACTAGCATTGTTGTCAGAGGCCGTGTTCTGTTTCAGTGATTTTTTGTTTTTGAGTTGGAGTCTCACTCTGTCACCCAGACTGGAGTGCAATGGCTGCTCCCGGCCACCGCAACCTCAACCTGATGGGTTCTGGCAATCCTTCCCCCTCAGCCTTCCAAGTAGCTGGAACTACAGGTGCGCGCTACCATGCCCGGCTAATTTTTTGATTTTTATTGTAGAGATGAGGGCTCACCAAGTTGCCCAGGTGGGTCTCAAACCCGCAGGCTCAGGCAATCCACTCATCTCAGCCTCCCAAAGTACGGAATTACAGGCTGAGCCACCGAGTCCAGCCTGTTTCAGTGAATTTTTATTAGAGAGTCTTTCAACATGTTTGTCCATTTCATGATGGGTAACTTAGGAGTGCACCTGCCCACACTGTGCTGTGTGTTCAGCATTTTATAACCAAAATCAGCATGACTTCCGCTCCACCCTCCTTATTTACCTGATTTCACCTGAGTGTCTTTTTTTTGGGTTTGTTTCCCCAGATGAAAAAGTCCTTAGAGGGAAGCCTTTTTTTTTTTTTTTTTAATGTGGAAGAGGTGAACAAAAAATAGCAGAAGCAATAAAAGGCATCATAATGAACAAGTTCAAAAACTGTTTTGAGTAGTGGAAAAAGCATCTCAATAGGTGTATTGCATCAAACAGAGAGTACTTTCAAGGTGACTGAAGTTTAAACATGTAAATGTATAATGATAAATACACAATTTTTTATAAATAAATTCTGGATTTTTGGAGTTCTCGCTTGTATATTCAGATGATGTCATTTGATATAATTTAATTCTTCAATTACTTCAGCCCTGTGACTACATGAGACAAATACATTTTTTGTTTGGTCTAGTCATAGAAAGTACCTGGGTTTCTTACTGTACTTTGAGTTGAGAATTTGGGATTTGGGGCTTATAGTATCTTTTTTTAGTGATTCTTTAGTATAATTAGACTGTTTAATCTACAGAGTTGATATTCTCTATATCCTTCATACTGTTCTACAACAGTGAATTCTTAGTCCTCTGGAGCCAGCCTTTAATTAGGTCTTCATTCCAGTTAATCATAGGTAATAGTTTAATTAAATGTTAAATCATCATGTTTTATGGGTTGCTTGAGGCTGGAATCTTGCTACTACCAAATCCAACCTGTCTCTGTAACCAACCTCAGATCTCTATATTCTTGGGGATATGGTATTTGCATTCTTGCCTGCAATTAATTCAGTATCTGTCAGGATTCTGGTTAGAAAGTTCTTTAGCTTGTTTAAACAGGAAAAGAGTTGTTAAAACATATTAGGTCGATCACATAATCTGTGAAGAAAGGTTAATGATGGAGACAGTGAAGCAATATAGCCAGAAAACAGATTCATACAATACTGTTCCAGCAAATACACCACTGATGTTGCTATTGGCAGACAATGTTACAGCCTACACTGTGAATACTAGACAGTAGACAGCAGACACTGTGCTCCTGATACTTCTCAAAGTCTGTTTTTCTCTTACCATTTGCAGTGGAAGATGATTGTATCCTCAGCTTGCTTGGTTTCAGATTAAGTTTTCTATGGTTGTGTCTGATTGGCCTAGCCTATGTCACATACCGGTGTTCTATTTGTAAGCAGCAGGGAAATGACTTCTGGCTTCTTTCTCACTTTGATAGTGAGAGTTGGGGGTTAATTATCTAAGATAGGCTGGTCTGCAAGCTAGTTTACCTTCTTTCCAGGGCAGAATGGTTTAGGAACTAAACAATGCTCCATGATAACTGGCTATGGATCATTGTTATTGAGGTGATCATCCTTGGGAGAGTGCTGAGATGATTAATTGGGTCTGAGGGCCTGGATAATACCATATCTAGCAGGCTTATCCCCTTGATTACACTAGATTATGGGTTGATTCTGCTGTTACTGACCACAGGTTCTTAGGTTCTCATGCAATAGCAATTGACATGAGGCTAAACAGATTTCCAGACAATGCTCAAATATCCTAGATATCACTACCTTATGACTTGCTTTTCTTTCAACATTCATATGACTGTCTTGTGACTCTTTGATTGCATCAAGTATGGGCTTGTACATGGTTCATCTTCCCAAATACTTTTAAGGATTTCTGGGGGAAATACTGCTTTTGATATTTATCATTCTTGTGCCTTTCTTGACATTTTCATTGTATAGGAATGCATTCCTAAGTAATGTGTAGCATATTATAATATGTCAAATATACATGTATATTTTTTGAAGTATATGTGTGTATATCTATACATATATAAAAATTTATTATTACAGTTTTATTGTTTCATTAATGCTACAGTGTTTATCCCTTTCTCTTTTGATGTATACTTAGACTGTTTTCAAATTTTTACCATTATAATAACTGAACTTATAAACCTGTATCTTGGACAAATGTCCTTCTAGAGTATATAGGTAAAAATGAAATTGCCAGGTCTTCAACTTGACTATTGTCAAATTGTTTTCTAAAGTGATTCTACCAAATTATGCTCACATTGATTATTTCTCAGTCCCTATTTCACATTTTGCTTAGAGTCTAAAATTTTGCCCACCTGACTATCACTGGGGTTAAGCATCTTTTTATTATGCTTATTTGGTCATTTACATTTTAACATGATTTGTCTTTCATAAACTTAGCCTATTTTTCTCTTAGGCTGTGTGTTTTTCTCATGATTTGTATAACTTCTTTGTCTTCTTTAATGTTGTATCTGTTAGATGACTTATAGCTATCTCCTCTCAATGTATGTCAAATATTATTTTAAAAATAATATATAATATAATGTAAGTTTAAAAATATGCTATACATATTTAAAACTTACTCAGAGTTTGCTTGAACAATCTATTTCCAGGTCTTCTTGTTTAGCAAACGGGCATATAGTCAGCTTTTATTCCTTTTCCCGAGAAACATACAAGATAATGAGAAACAGAAATGGTTTCTCTACTTTATTCAGTGAAACAAGGACAAAACTGAAAACAGACCAAAATATAGTCAAAGAATGGTGGCAGTCACGTTGACTGTGTGAGAAGCAGAGAGAAAATACCTGTTGTGGCAAAGAGGAGGCAAACAAAATATGTCGAAGTGAGAAGCCCAGACAAGATGCAGTATCCCAAATTTGTAACAATGGGTATTAAATGCTGAGACTGGGTTGAGAGTTTTTCTGTAACTAGTTGTTATGACTGAAGAAGTAATAATAAAGGCTGGCTATTCTAGCAGATCACCTATTCATGTGGAAAGAATAGGTATCACGTGACAAAATACTTTGTAGTCTGGGAAGATGTAAAGAACATACACAAAGGTGGGTTATAATAGAAATATTAGAAATTTCAACCAAAAGAAAAAGGAGACCTGCTTCACTTCATGAATCATATGCAAATATCTTGATAAGAAAAACTTACCTCCTAAAATATTAAGTAATCAAAAAAGAATTGGTGCAAGATATATTCAAAGATACAAGGAAAAATGAGAAAAGAAACAACAGTAACACTAAATGGATGGAAAGTAAATATCACTTCAAAAACAAATGTTGTTGTGGAGCAGATAGAAATTGTGGTAAAATACAGTTTATAAATTATTTATATGTATATTTAATATTTGTATCATGTAAGAACATGCTTACAGTTTATTTGTAGATCCTCTTGGGTTATTGGCAATCACAGAGTATATGCATATTGATATTTTAATGTGTTTTCTGTTAATCCTTTTCACTTTGCTTCATTTTTCTTGTCTTGTTATACAAGCTTGTGTCTTGGGCAAGTGTTTGATACAATGAAATGATGCTGAATAAAGACAGCAACGTATAGATGGAAACTTGTCTTATTCCCGAGTTTAGTGGAAGTGTTTCTAAAAGTGTCACTGTGTTTGCAGTTGCTTTTCCAAGCTAATCACTATCAGGTAAAGAAGGAATCTTCTATTTACAACTTAAAAGATATTTTTTCATGAATGAATGTTAAATTTTTATTAAATGCATTTTCTCTTATATTGAGATAATCATGATTTTCTTCTTTAATCTGTTAATTTGAATTATATTAATCAAGTTTCTAATGTTAAGTTATCCTTGTATTTTCCCAGAGATATTTTGATTTTGCTAGAATTTCAAAAATCTTAATATTTGGGGATTATTTTACTGAAAATTTCTCAACTCAGGGCTTCTAAGACAATGTATATATGTGAATTTCTAAATCTGTATGATGGCTCATCTTTGGTTACTAATTTTTTATGAAATATTATTTTCATCTTCTTTTTTCTTCTCTTTTCACACAGAACACGGGTCCATCTTCTTTTCTTTTGCTTGTTAATGAATGTATTTTTGCCTATCTTTTCACTGAATATGTAGCCACTTGGGCTCCTCAAATAAAGTGAGCATTTTGATTCCCACTTCCTTCTTTCCCAAAGTCCTAGATTCTAGATCTCATGTTCTCTGTTGCATTAAACTTTAAAACTTTTTATTACTCCCAAGGTATCCAAATTGCTTAAATGCTAATTTCACTCTAGTGTTCAGCTTTCACTTAATATCGGGCGTCTGAGAATTTTCCTTTCTTCCTTTGAGCTTGACTTTTATATTTGTTCTACTTTAACTGGTGTTTCCAGGTTTTTGGCAGAAGTAGTTTTGGGGCTGTTAGAAATTGTTGTTTTCAGAAATTGTTGTTTGGCAGAAGTAGTTTTTGGGCTGTTAGAAATAGTTTTTGGGCTGAGAGAAATTGTTGTCAACAAGACATTTTTAAACTGATGCAATGCTCACAGACCTGAGTCCAGCACTCTAAAATTGTTTGTGTATGCGTTTTCTTAAGTAGTCTTAACTAACTTCTTTCTAATATGCCTTGTGCAATTTTCTTATGACTCCCAACTCCTTAGTGCTTTTATGTTTACTTGCACACATTGCTTTGATCTCATATAAGCAAAATCTTGACTTTTAGGTATGTGTGTGCTTGATCCTTGACATAAAATTGTTTTAAATTAATTACTTGATAAAATCAGACTGACCTAACCAAATTTCTTGGGTCCTCCCTGAAAGTACTGCTACTCTGTATTAAACTATGAGTTCAAGTTGTTGATTTTTCTCTCTTTTTGGAAATATTCATATTAATGAGTCTTTTGATTAATGCCAAAGTTTAACAGTTTTAATGAGGGAATCTTAAACTGAATTAGCCTAATATTACTAATGTACTCAGAAAGATTTACAGTCAGTTAAAAAGAAAAAAAAGCTAGTATTTTATGGTACATAATTTGCAGTTTTTGATATCACACTGAAAAATAGCATTAAAATAAAATTTTAAAAAATCTTTCTAATTTTATAACTGTTGCATATCAAAGCTATTTGGATTAGTTGAGGAAGGAATTTACCTTTAATATAAATTCAGGGCATAACAATAACAGCAAGCTTATATTATACTAACTCTGTGCAAGCATTGTTCCAAGTACTTTACATATATTAACTTATTTAATGTGAACAATGACAACCTTATGAAGCAGGAATTGTTAACATTCCCAGTGCACAGTTGTGGACACAAAGGCATAGTGAGATAAAGTAACTTGTGCCAAGACACACCAATGGTTAGAGCAGAGTTTAGAGTCAAATACAGGCAGTATGTAGCCGCAGTCTAGTCCCTTAACTGCACTGTATTATTTCCTTTTTCCTGCTGCAAAATATATTTTCCATGATTTCTATGGTTTAGCTTATATTTGATAATGTATTAAAAAGGCATAATGAATTTTAATACTCAAATAGCCTGTTTCTCAGAAAACACACACACAGACATGCACACACACATACATACACCCACACACACACACTCAAATATTTGTTTTCATTGCAGGTTTGTTTAAAATTGGTATGTAGTGTAAGCTTTTTAAAAATCTTTAAAGACATCCATATTTTTATGTTATTAAGTATCTCATAAAATTGTTTCAAAACATTTATTTCAACTTGATATATTTTCTTCAATGAATTTCTGCAAATTTCTTGGTTTATTCAGCTTTTGTAAATCCTATCACCCACACAAAATGTAGATTATCATAATATATGTTAGATTTATAAGCTTAGTATTATAGAACTGCAATGAACATTAAAAATTTTCTTGTACAATCATTTCATTTTGTAGATGAGAAAGCTGAGGTCCAGAGGAATGGAGACCACTTTTAACAGAGCAGTGATGAGAACCTCTATCTTCTTGCTTTTCTCATAGTGGAGTTGTATCCTAGACAAGTATTAGATTCTAAATTAATCTAGCAAGGAAAAAGTAAATATGGTAAATCTATCATTTAAAATCCAGTAGGAAGGAATGTGCTGTCGATTTCCGTTTTTCCAGTTTTGAAACATTTGGTTGTTTTTTCAGGAGATCTCCAGATTATTTAGGTGGTTCATGTTTTTGTTAGAATAGGCTGTAACAAATGGCTTCAAAATCTCTGTGGCTTCATTCAATAAAAGTTTATTTTTTGCTCACTTTGGAGTCCATTGTTTGGTTAGTGGAATATCTATTCCAAGTGGTGACTCAGGGACCCAGTATGCTTTCATCGAATGGCCCCACCATCTTACCATTTTGTAGCTTGAAGGTCACCATGGCTTTATCCTCTAGCAGAATTGAATAATATTTAAATAATTCAGTGAGCTTTAAGTTATCTCTACCATAGCTTACATTTAAAGGTGTACAAAAACGACATATATTTAAGCATTAGAATAATCCTCCCACTGTGAGATACTCATACTCCTAAAGGTAGAGATGGCAGATTCATATTTTTTCATGTTATGCTCATTGTACAGTATATTTATTTTGAGTGAAATATTTATTTCTTATCACTTTTATAATTTTTTTCTGTTGTACTGAAGCATTTCAGTAATTATTAAGGAAGGCATTGAGTATGCATTTTTCTTATTAGATACAATCCTTGCTTATAAGAGGTTTGGAGAACAGTTGTAGAAACAGACACAAAATAAGCTGTAATACAGTGTTTTAAACCAAGAAACTGGTGTTTTCAAAAAAAGAGTGATTAATAACAAAACCTAGTAGCCTTGCTTGCTTATTTATTCATGCTCTTTTTAATAGGTGAAATTCTGTCTAATTGAAAAGAGGACATTCATTTAATTCAAAGTTACACAACACTCTTAAGTGTTAGGAGTTAAGAAATGATATAAAACAATCTAAATCTATGCAGATTCAACATAAAGAGAAAACCCTTGTTGGGTCAAAGTAAAGTAATTTTATTATAATTGTACCTTGTATAAGACAACTTTTATAGTAAAATTAAGATAGATTAGTCATAAAAGAGATTTTTAAAAGCAGAGATTATTAAAAGAACAATTAGTATTAGAAGCTTCTCCCTTACCCCAAATGAACTAAGAATATGAAATTGTAGATATGAATATTTTAAATTCTAAAGTATTATCTTATATAAAAGCCTCTCAAAACTAGGTCTGTGTAGGATTTTACATATAGCCCTCATGTAATCACCCAAACATTCTATCAACAATTTTATGTACAAAGCCTAGTTGAACTTTGATCTTCATTAGTAAACTATTAGACATAAATGACTATATGCCTGTTCATTTGTATTTAGACTTTGCTTTTTGTTATGTTTATATTTATTATTGTTTTATGTTAAGAAATGAAAAAGTTTTGATTCAGAGAACACAAGTGAGTTTTGTAGAGTTACAGAAATAATAACTAGAAAATTGAGGCCAGATATTAGATTTCTTAATTCTTAATCTAGTTCCCTGTATAAATCTAAAATGTGAGGAATGCTGATTTTTTATCTCTAGATGTTCTTGTAGCATAGTGAATTTGTGTAATGGTACCATCCTTTTCATGACTTTGAGTCATAATAATGGATAGCCAATGGATCTATGTTATTTGTGCCTAAAATGTAAACTCTGTCTATTTTATTCTCTACTGTGCTCCAAGAATCTAACCAGAAAAATGCCATGGGCCATAGTATTTGTTGGTTTGCATGAAACATAAAATAATGTCAGACAGTTTCACCTTAAGGCTATTACATATGCAAGATACATTTATCTAAATATGTATACTCCTATGTGGTGCATTTTAATGTTGTCATAATAACATTTGGTTGGGGAATCAAAATGCTCTGGTCTTTTTAAAATTTAAAATACATTCCTTAAGTTAATTGTTCAATTAAGCGTAAGTCTCTCGAATAGTACATAGTTGTGCTAACTAATTTTAGAACGTCAGCTTGTCTGGATTAAGGGGCTATCTAGAAAGCAGTTAAAGCACTGTGTCTGGGTGTGTCTGCGAGGGTGTTTCCAGAAGAGATTGTCATTTGAACCACTGACCTGAGTAAAGATTTGCTCTTACCCAATGTAGGTGGGTACCAGCTAGTTGGCTCAGGACCCTGATGGGACACAACAACAACAACAACAATAAAACAGAGGAAAGACAAGCTCTCTCTCGTTCTTCTGGAGCTAGGACTCCACCCTTCTCTTGTCAGACTATGTGCGTCCCAGTGTGAGTGAGTGAGTATGTGGAAAATTTTGTGAACGTGCTAATGAGTGAGCGGGCATGTGAGTGGCTGACTGAGTGAGGGCTAGGGAGCTAGTGGCCAGGGCTCTCCTGGTACAGTGGTTGTGCCACTGCTGCTTGGCCTGGACCCTAGTGATTCCTGAGATGCAGAAGCCAAGCACTATTTTTTTTAAATCAACAAAACCCTTCCTGGGAAGAAAATACTGGGAGAGACTGACTAAGTGGGGGCTCATGAGCAAATGGCCAGGGTCCTGGTGCAACAGCTGGTAGTGCAGCTTCTCTGCTTTGTCCCTGGCTCTTCCCAGGCTGCAGAAGCTGAAAGCCATTTTTTTTTTAAACGGACAAAAATTTTCCTGTGAAGAAGCCTTGGGGAGAGACTACTGCCTCAGTCTCTGCCTCACTACTGCAGCAGGAAAGACTGTCAGCTCCACACACTGGCAGCAGGGGCGGCAGAAGGAGCTCAGAGGCAGAGTTCCACCACAGAGGTTGAGAGAGACCGCCAGCCACCATCTTAATGGCAGGGCAGGAAAGTGCTCCAACTTGCTCACCATGTAGCAACAGACCCTATCTCTGTGACTGATGGATCAACTACTCAGGGGTTGATCATGACCCTGAGGGAATATTCTGAATGCATAAACTTTGGAGGGACCTGACGAGTGCGAAGTCCCAGGCACCCCATCCTCTACCCTGATCTAGCCACAATGGCCAGAAAAGGACATGGAACTCCAAAAAGATCAGAGGTGAGTCCAGGGCTGACCCAAACTGATGAGCTTCTGCAAAGCAAAAGAAACCATCAAGAGAGCAAAGAGACCGCCCACAGAATGGGAAAAAAATATTTGACAACTGTATATCTGATAAAGGTCTACCATCTAGTATCTACAAGGAACTCAAATGTGCCACAAGGAAGAAAGCAAACAGTCTCATTAAAAAGTGAGCAAAAGACATGAATAGATACTTCTCAAAAGAAGATATACGGGCAGCCAACAGATACATGAAAAAGTGCTCAACCTCACTCATCATCAGAGAAATGCAAATCAAAACCATGTTGAGATACCACCTAACCCCAGTAAAAATATCCATCATTAATAAAACAACCAGCAACAGATGCTAGTGAGGATGTGAAGGAAAAGGAACACTTCTACATTGTTGGTGGGAATGCAAATTCATGCAACCTCTTTGGAAGACTGTGGCAATTTCTGAAAGAACTAGAAATTGACCTTCCATATGACCCAGCAGTGCCCCTATTGGAAATATACCCAGAGGAACTCAAATCTTTCTACAAAAAAGATACCTGCACGCATATGTTTGTTGCAGCTCTATTCACAATAGCAAAAACATGGAACCAACCATGTTGCCCATTGAAGCTGGACTGGATAAAAAACTGTGTTACATATACACAATGGAATATTATACAGCCATAAAGAAGGACAAACATATCAACTTCGCCGCAACTTGGATGGATTTAGAGATGATCATACTCAGTGGTCTATCACAGAAACAAAGAACAGAGTACCATATGTTCTCACTCATAAGCAGACCTTGAACAATTATCATAATACTATAAGAAAAGGATTGGCGGTAGTATGAAACTGCCGGGGAGGGGGATTGGCAGTTGAGGGAAACGGCTAGGGGAGGGAGGGACACACCTCATCAATAAAGGTACCTACATAGTCAAGTTTGTATACCTAACTCTGAATTGTACCCCACATCTTTAAAATAAAATTTTAAAAATAAGAAAAAAATGAAAAAAAGAAAAGAATTCCAGGTTCTCAGTCTCTTGTACTCCAGAAATTGCACCAGGCTTTCAGACGTGGACTAAGCATTGCACTTGCTCTTAGACCTTACTTTACAAGTAAAGTGATACTTGCCTTTATGTTTTTTTAATTGTTAAAATTATTTTGACTTGTTTCTTCTTACTGGTCTTTATTTGTCTTTTTTTTCATTTTTAGTTGACACACAGCAATTATACATATGTGTGGAATATGGAGTGATGTTTTGCTGTATGTATATAATGTGTAGTGATAAAATCAGAATAATTAGCATATTTATCACCTCAAACATTTATCTATTTTTTTTCCGTGTTGTGAACATTCAAAATCTTCTGTTGCACCTTTTTGAACATATACAATAAATTATAGTTTACCACATTCACCCAGCAGTTCTGCAAAACACTGAAACTCATTTTTTTCTATTGAGTAGTGATCCTTTATTTAGTAACCAACCGCTTCCTGTCCTCTTTTCCCCACTTCCTTCCTAGCCTTTAATATTCCTAGATGTGTTCTCTACTTTCATAAACTAAAAAAAGAATTGTTTTAGTTCCTATATATGAGTAAGAATATGCTCTATATGTTTTTTGTGACTGACATATCACTTAGCATAGTAACCTCCGAGTTCATCCAAGTTGCAACAAATGACAGAATTTCAATCTTTTTTATAGCTGAATAGTATTTCATCATGTGTATACACACACACACACACACACACACACACACACACACACACACACACTACATTTTCTTTCTCCATTAGTCTGTTGATGAACATTTAGGTTGATTTCATATCTTGGCTACTGTGAATATGTGAATAATGCTTCAATAAACATAGATGTGCAGTAATCTCTTTAATATACTGATTTTCTTTCCTCTGGATAAATACTCAGTAGTGGGATTGCTGAATCATATGGTAGTTCTAGTTTTAGTGTTTTGAGAAACCTGCATACTGTTTTCCACAATGGTTGTACTCACTTACATTCCTAACCAGTAGTGCATAAATGTTTCCCCTTCTTCGTATCCTCACCATTTTTTTTTTTTGAACAATAGTCATTCTAACTGGGGTGAGATTATATGTTATTGTGGTTTTGATTTGCATTTCTCTGGTTACTGGTGATATTGAGTATTTTAAAATATATCAATTGACCATTTTTTATTCTTTTCAAAAATGTCTGTTCCTTTATTCCACTTTTAGTCAAATTACTTGGTTTTATTTTGCTGCTGAATTGCTTGAGTTCCTTGTAGTATATTCTGAATTAGTCCCTTGGCAGATTAATAGTTAACAAATTTTTTTTTTTCCCATTCTACAGGCTGTCCCTTCACTCTGTTGATTGTTTCCTTTGATATTCAGAAGCTTTTTAGTTTAATATGGTTCCATTTGTCTATTTATATTTTGGTTGACTGTACTTTTGACATCTAAGCCATAAAATATTTGCTAGATCAATGTACTGAAGTATTTCTCCTAAATTTTCTTCTAGTGGTTTTATAGTTTTGAATCTTAAATTTAAGTCTTTTATCCATTTTGAGTTAATTTTTATACATGGTGAGAGATAGGGGTCTGCTCTCATTATTCTCAGTATCATTTATTAAAGTATTTTCCCCAATAAAAGTACTTAGCACTTTTGTGAAAAATAAGTTGACTGTAGATGAATTGATTGTTTGGGGGGTTTTATGCACTGTTCAATTGATCTGGGCATTTTTATATCAATTCCATGTTATTTTGGCTGCTATAGCTTTGTAGTTTAACTTGAAGTCAGGTAGTGTGAAGCCTCTAGCTTTGTTCGTTTGGTTCAGGATTGTGTGTGTGTGTGTGTGTGTGTGTGTGTGTGTGTGTGTGTGTGTGTGTGTGGGG
>NW_007248078.1:582383-590270 GCF_000164805.1 Carlito syrichta
CAACGCAAAAAAAAAAAAAAAAGGTATTTTTAAAAAGAAAGACCACAGAAAAATGAATTGGACAAGGATGAAAATAGCAAAAGGAAAACTCTCATCTTAAAAAATTGAGGACTTAGAAGCAGTGCTTAATAATGTAGTCCAATACCAGCTTAAGTCTTTGCCTCATCTTTTACTGTGTGTGTGTGTGTGTGTGTGTGTGTGTGTGTGTGTGTGTGTGTGTGTGTGTGTGTGTGTGTGTGTGAGGGGGTGCTATTTGGGGTCTTAAGCCATTCCATACAAATTTTAGATTTTTTTCCTATTTGTGTAATAAATGTAATTGGTTTTTTGACAGAGATTGCATTTAATCTGCAGATTGCTTTGGTCATTATGGTCATTGTAACAGTATTAATTCTACCAATCCATGAGCACAAGATGCATTTCTATTTGTTTATGTCCCTTTCAGTTTCTTTTATTCATGTTTTGCAGTTTTCCTTGTAGAGATGTTTCACCTACTTGATTAAATGTATTGCTTGTTATCTTATTTTATTTTTTGTAGTGCTTGTAAATGGAATTTCTGTTGTGATTTCTTTCTCAGATAGTTTATTATTGGTATATAAACATGCTACTGGTTTTTATATGCTGAGTTTTTATCATAAAAATTATGCTAAATTCATTTATCACTTTTATGAGTTTTGGGTGGAGTCTTTAAGTTTTTCTATATACTAGATATTTATAGTTTTTCTATATTTAGTTTGAAAATTTGACTTAGTGTTTTCCAATTGAATACCCTTTATTAATTTCTCTTGCCTCACGGCTTTCGCTAAGACTTCCAGTTTTGCGTTGAATAAGAGTGGTGAAAGTGGGCCACCACTTCTTGCTCTAGTTTGTAGAGGAAGGGTTTTCAATTTTCTGCATTCAATATAATGTGAGCTTTGGGTTCGTAATATATGGTCTTTATTATGTTGAAGTATGTTTCTTTTATCTCTAATTTGTTGAACATTTTTGTCATAAAGCAATATTTAGTATTATTGAATGTTTCTTTTGTATCTATTGAGATGATTATAATTTTTGTTCTTCAATCTACTGAGGTGATATATCACATTTATTGATTTACATATGTTGAAACATTCTTACATCCCTGGCTTAATCCCACTCGATTATAGTGTATTTTATTTCTGAAGTGCTAATTGGATTTGGTTTGCTAGTATTTTGTTGAAGATTTTTTCATCCATGTTCATCTGGCATATTGGCCTGTAGTTATCTTTTTATGTTGTGTCCTTCTCTGGTTTTGCTTTCAGAATAATATTGACCTTGTAGAATGAGTTGGGAATAATTCTGTCCTCTTTAATTCTTTAGAGTAATTTGAGAAGAGTTGATGTTAATTCTTTAAAAGTTTGGTAGAAGTCAGCAGTAAAGCCATTCAGTTCTGAATTTTTCCTTGGTGTGAGACTTTTTGTTACTGATTCAATCTTGTTACTCATTACTGTGTTATTCAGGTTTTCTATACCTTTCTGATTCAATCATAGTAGGTTGTGTATATCCGTGAATTTATCAATTTCCTCTAGGTTCTCTAACTTGTTAGCACATATTTGCTTATAATAGTCTAACGATTCTTTGTATTTCTGTATTATCAGTTGCAATGCCTCCTTTTTCATTTGTGATTTGACTCTTTTCTCTATTTTTTTGTTAATCTAGTGAGCAGTTTACCAATTTTTTTTATCTTTCTAAAAAAACCTTTTTGTTTTGGGTTGATGCTATGCATTTATTTTTATTCTTTATTTCATTTACTTTCTCTCTGATTTTTATTGTTTCTTTTTGTCTACTAATTTTGAGTTTGGGTTTTCTTGCTTTTCTAGTTTCTTGAGGTGCATGATTAGGTTGTTTATTTGACTATTTTCTACTTTTTCAAAGTAAAAAAGTAAACCATTTAAACCATTTGCATTCAAGGTTGTTATTGATAGGTAAGGACTTACTCCTGTCATTTTGTAACTGTTCTTTGGTTGTTTTGTTTATTCTTTCCTTATTTCCTTTCCTTTTATTGTTAATCTTTACAATTTATTGGTTTTCTTTTGTGATTATGTTTGATTCCTTTTTCTTATTTTTATATTTGCTCTACTAGTGAGTTTTATATTTTTGTATATTTTCATGATGTAGATATAATTATTTCATTTCCAAAGGTAGCAATCCCTTAAGTATTTTTTTAGGACTGGTCTAGTGTTGATAAATTCCCTTTGTTTTAGTTGTCTGGGAAAAAGTTTATTTCTCCCTCAGTTCTGAAGGAATCTAGCTTTGCTGGGTATAGTATTCTTGCAGTCATCCCCACCCTTTCAGCACTTTGACTAGATTATCCCAGTCTCTTCTGGTTTATGAGTTTTCTGTTAAGAAATCCGCTCTTTGGCTGATGAAAATTCTCTTATATGAGATTTAATGCTTTTCAATCACTGTTTCAAAATTCTGTTTTTGACTTTTGACAGTTTGACTATAATGTACCTTTGGAGAATACCTTTTTGGATTGAATCTATTTTGGGATCTTTAAGCTTCTTGTGTTTGAATGTCTATGTCTCTCAAAAGATATGGGAAGTTCTCTGCTACTATTCTATTAAATAAGTTTTCTATGACTTCTTCCACTACCTTTCCTTCTGGAATTCCAAGAATTCAAATATTTATTAACTTTATGATGTTTCAAATGTCACATAGACTTTCTTCATTTTTTAAAAATTTATTCCTTTTTAAATATTGTCTGACTGGGTTATTGCAAAAGCCTTGTTTTCAAGGTCAGAAATTCTTTCTTTCACTTCTTCTAATCTATTGTTAAAGCTCTCAATTGTATTTTTTGAAAATACAATTTTATTGTATTTTTTGGTTCTAGAATCTCTGTTTAATTCCTTTTTTACAATATTTATCTCTTTGTTGAATTTCTCAAATTATGAATTGTTTTTCTTATTTCTTTGTATAGTTTACCTGTGTTCTCTTGTATCCAACTGAGTTTTCTCAAGAACATTATTTTTAATTCTCTTTCAGCCATTTTATAGATTTTCTTTTATTTGAGATCTGTTACTGTGTTGTGTTGCTTTGGAAGTGTCATGTTTCCTTGCTCTTTCATGTTTCTGGTGTCCTTATGTTGATATCTGCATATGTTTTGTAACAGTCACTTCTTTCAATTTTATGAATTGAATTTTGTAGGGTAATATTTTTTTCTGTAAATGTCTTTTTGCATTTGTGTTCATGGAGGCTGTTATCAGGCTCTGCTAAGGACAAGGACTTCAGGTCTGCTGATCCTTTTGCCCTTGAATGGTAAAGACACAGGCAGTGGGGGTGGAGGCAGGAGGCAGTATGTGTGCCAGTCCTTGTGTTTCCAGGCAGTCTATATATACTCCAGTGGTGGCATTGGGAGGCTTGGGTGGGCTGGACCTTGGGCCCCCAGGCAGTGTATGTGAGTGCTGGTGGTGGCAGAAGTGGGCCAAATAGGTTGATCTTTGTGTCACCAGGTAACGAATGAGCATAATGGTCTGTATTTTAATCATGGTAAGGTAAAAGAAATACTTTTTTCCCAGCCTGGGCAACTCGGCAAAACCTTGTCTCTATGATAAATAAAAAATTAGCCTGGTGTGGTAGAGTGCACATGTAGTTTGGGCTGCTTGGAAGGCTGAGGCAGAAGGATCACAAGAGCCCAGCCCAGCAGGATGATGCTGTGGTGGCCATGAGAGTGCCACTGCCCTCCAGCCTGGGCAACAAAGTGAGATTCCAACTAAAAAAACCCAGCAAACTTTTTTTAATTCATGGAAAATAAAACACTTAATATATAACAAATAGCCAAGCAAAGAGATATTAAAAAATCAAATATGCTCTTTTTTTTGGTTTATACTATGGTTCATGGATTGCTTTTTAAATTCAATTTAACAATTTTTTTTTCTTTTCTGCATCTCTACTATGTTAATCTCTTTTCAATGCAGCATTGGGTAATTGAAGCAAAATTTTCTAAATAAACCAAAAACAAAAACAAAACAAAACTATGGATATCTATACTTTTTCACTTTTCTAAATCTTGAAATCAACCTAAAACAAATATTAACCAAAACCTAAAGATATCTTTGCTGTTGTAGAGACTCTATAGAAGTTATGGAAAATCTTTTCACATTCAAGGCTAGCTTTTGCCATTTGATGATTTAAGAACATATCTTTTAATTTCATTTTATTCCCACAGTTCATTTTATTCCCATTCTCTTTATTTAGGAGATTCCCTTAAAGGATACTCTCACCTGTAGTTTATTTTACTGTTTCCGTATACATGTATTTCTTTTCTATATCTACCATGAACAATTAAGATTCAGATGTTGTGCCAACCTATGTGCATCCAGTGTCGGATGGTTCAATATTTGATCTGCTACTGTAAAATTAAGACAACTGAGTACTTCTTCTAAAGCATGCTAAGCAAGTCAGTAGAGCAAATATATATATATATTTTCTGAAACCAAACCAAACATTTCTTGGACATATTTGTAGATGAATTGTGCTTCTCTGCTTTCATTTGAACTGAATGGCTATCCATGTGTGAGGAAATAAATTTGAAAACTAACTGAATGCTTTGGCCCATGTTTCTATGTATCTCCTGCATCATCTGGACTTTTAAATTTATTCCATCACAAATGGATGGTTGGGCTCTCCAAATAAAGTTGGCAAAAGGAGATTCTTTTATGTTTCTGTTAATCTCAACTCACTGAGAAGGCCATTTGCTTTTGTGCAGAGTTTTACTGCATTTACAGACTCTAGGTTTTAGCAATTTCTTTTTTTACTTTCAGTTTCTTTTCTAGATACTTTCTTCTTAACAGATAACAGTTACTTTCCTTTAAGATACAGAATAAGTAAATGAATTATCAGATTACATCAGGGAAAAAAGTGAAGCTTGGGCATGCTGACAAATAAAGTAATTTCTGAAATCTTCTATTTGAAGACTTATCCTGCCCTCTGACCTTAACACACACACACACGCATGTGGGCGCACGCGCACACACACACACATGCGCGCACACACACACACACACACACACACTGTATAAAACTAACATTTTGTGGCTTAAAACAAATCTAAATTTTGTTACCATCAAAGTGAAGTAATAAAAGAGATCTTCAAATTTGTTCACACCAATTAACTGGTTATGTTTGGGAATATGCCTACAAAATTAAGACAAGCCTAATTGTTTATCTTTTTTGTAGCAATATTTATTTACACATCAATTTTTATTTGTATATATTTTACCACATTAATATCCCCTCTATTAGAAGTAAAGATAGAGGGCAAAGCACATAGTTCCCCTCTACATATTGAACTAAATTGACCTACTTCAGTGTCATATGGCATTTTTATTTTGTAATTTCTTTGAGTAATGAAAGTGAGCTTAATAGTTGTGATATTTTAAACATGAACAAAATATATGTTTATAATACAATTTGAGATATGGTATAGCATTTTCCTTTACATTAAAGCTATTAAAATATATAGTAAACCTCATGAAAAAGTCTTAATGTTGTTAATCAAAGATTGTATTTTAAAATATTATACAGTAGTTTTAGATTTCTGAATATTAAAAATAAATACATTGACATGAAATCAGGATATCAAGTACATGGTGTAAAAGACATTTTATAGTGAAAATAAAACTATATAAGTTGATAGATATAATAAATTGTCTGATTAACTATAAACTCATATTAAATTGATGTATGAAATTAGTCTTGGTGCAACTTTTGAATTGCTTATAATTATAATTATCTTTGATTCTTAAAATAATCCAGTTTATGTTAACAAATTTGTCTTAACAAAATGAGTCAGGCACTTTCCAGATAGTTATCTTGATTCTATAGGAATTAGTGACTGTGCTCATAACATTTGGTCCTGGCATAGTATTTCTTCCTTCAAGTAAGTTTATTTTTCTCACCTTTAAAAAATTATTTTATTATAGAGATGTGGGATACAATTGAGGATTAACTACATAAGTAGGCTGCATGCAGGTGAAATTTGGGATTCCAACTGGCCCTCACACTCCCTTGGAGTGGATCTGGTATACTTTGTGTTGTCACGTACCCCCTTGCCCTCTTCCTTCCCTCTGTCCCCTAGCAGTACCCAGCTACTGCCAATCACTCCCTTGTGCCAATGTGACTCTTATTCCAGGCCCATTGATTAGTGAGAACATGTAGTCTCCAGTTCTTTGCTGCGGTGATAGATCACTTAGTATGATGGTCTCCCATTCCATTCAATTTGCCGAAAAGTTCATGATTTTTTTTTATGACTGCATAATATTCCATTGTGTATATGTACCACATTTTCTTTATCCAGTCCATTTCGATGGGCAGTAGGGTTGGTTCCATGTTTTTGCCATTGTGAATAGTGTGGCAAAAAACATGCATGTGCAAGTGTCTTTTTGGTAGAAAAATTTATGTTCCTCCAGGTATATTCCCAGGAGAGGGATTGCTGGATCACATGGAAAGTCAATTTTTTGTTCTTTTATTAATTGCCACACCATTTTTCCACAGAGGATGAACTAGTTTGCACTCTCACTAACAGTGTGTAAGTGTTACCTTTTCATCACACTTGCACTAACATCTGTTGTTTTTTGACTATTAATGATAGCCTTCCTTGCCAGAGTTAGGTGATATCTCATTGTAATATTGATTTGCATTTGTCTGATGATTAGCGAAGCTGAACATTTATTCATATGTTTTTTGGTTGCTTGCATGCCTTCTTTTGAGAAGTGTCTGTTCATGTTTATTTGCCTACTTTTCAGTTTTTTTAAATAGTCGTTTGTTTCCTTTCACTTCATTTGAGTTCCTTGACTATATTGAATGTTAGACCTTTGTCAGATGTATACTTGGCAGATATGTTTTCCATTTTGTGGGTTATCTCTTAGTAATCCTAATTGTTTCTTTTGCTGTGCAAAAGCTTTTCAGTTTGATGAGGTCTCACTTGTCTATCTTAGTTTTTATTGCATTCATTTTTGGGGACATGGTCAAGAATTCATTGTTTAGAATGCATTGCTCCTTGATGTGCATAAGGGTGTTTCCTATATTTCTTCTAGGATTCTAATAGTTTGAGGTTTTACACTTAGGTCTTTGCTCCATTTTGAGTTGATTTTGTGATAGGTAGGGGTCCAGTTTCATTCTTCTCCATGTGGTCAGACAGTTTTCCCAGCACCATTTGGTAAATACGATCTTCTCTTCCCAGTGATTGTTATTGATGGCTTTGTCAAAGATAAGCTGGTGTTTTTGTTTCCAAAATCTTTGTCCTGTTTCATTGGTCTATATACCTATTCTTGTACCATTATCAGGCTGTTTTAGTTACTGTAGCCTTGGAATAAAGGTTAAATTCTGGAAGTGTAATATCTCCTACTTTTTTTCTTTGCTGAGAGTTATTTTGGCTATTTATGCTCTTTTTTGTTTCTATATGAATTTTTGTGTTATTATTCCAGGTCTGAGAAGAATGATATTGGTAATTTGATGGGAATTGTATTGAATCTGTAAATTATCTTGGGTAGAATGAACATCATGACAATATTGATTCTTACGATCCATGAGCAAGGAATTTTTTCCATTTGTTAGTGTCATCCTGGATTTCTTTAAGCTATGTTTTGTAGTTCTCATTGTAAAGGTCTTTCACTTCTCTAGTTTGATGGGTGCCAAGGCCTTTCTTTTTTTGTGTGTTACTATTGTGAATAGAATTGTGATTTTTTTAATATCAATATTTTTTATTTTGATATTGTGGGGTACAGTTTAGGGTTAGGTATACAAATATGCTTCGTTCAGGCACCTTTGTTGTTAAGGGGTGTCTCTCTGTCCCCAGACAGATATTGACTACCATTAATCCCAGCTCCCTTCCCTTCCCCCCCCCATAGTTTCCCACCACTGTCAGTCTTT
>NW_007248078.1:590942-729070 GCF_000164805.1 Carlito syrichta
TTTAATTTGCATCTCCTTGATGATTAGTGAGGATGAACATTTCTTCATGTGTCTGTTGGCTGCTCAAATGTCTTCCTTTGAGAAGTGTCTGTTCATATCTTTTGCCCACTTTATAATGGGGTTGTTTGTTTTTTTCTTTTCAGCACGTTTGAATTCCTTGTAGATCCAAGATGTTAAGCCTTTGTCGGACCTGGAGTTGGCAAATACTTTTTCCCAGTCTGTAGGCTGTCTCCCTGCTCTCTTGATGGTTTCTTTGGCTTTGCAGAAGCTTGTCAGTTTAATGAGGTCCCACTTGTCTATCTTATCTCTTATGGCCTGTGGGTTTCGGGTTTTGTTCAGGAATTGGATGCCAGTTCCAATTTCGATAAGGGTGTGTCCTTCATTTTCTAAGGTTCTTATGGTTTGAGGTTTTACATTTAGGTCTCTGATCCATTTAGAGTTAATTTTTGTGTATGGGGACAGATAGGGGTCTTGTCTGAGTCTTCTGCATGTGGTCAGCCAGCTTTCCCAGCACCATTTACTGAATAGGTTCTCCTCTCCCCAGTGGTAGGTGGTGGAGGCTTTATTGAAAATGACTTTGTTGAGAAATTGAGGTTTAGTTTCTGGAATTTCAATTCTATTCCATTAGTCTATATGCCTGTTTTTGTACCAATACCAAGCTGTTTTGATTATCGTAGCTTTATAGTAAAGGTTGAAGTCTGTAATGTGATACCACCTGCTTTGGTTTTTTTTGTTGAGGATTGCTCTGGCTATTCTTGGTTGTTTGTGTTTCCATATGAATTCCTGTATTGTTTTTTCTAGGTCTGAGAAGAATGTTGCTGGTAATTTGATGGGTATTGCTTTAAATCTGTAGATTGCCTTAGGTAGGATGGACATCTTCACAATGTTGATTCTTCCAATCCATAAGCATAGGATATTTTTCCACTTGTTTGTGTCATCTTTGATTTCTTTGAGCAGTGTTTTGTAGTTTTCATTGTAAAGGTTTTTCACATCTCTGGTTGGGAAGAGACGTATTTCAAGGTATTTTTTTTGTGTGTGTGGCTATTGTGAATAAAATTGTGCTTTTTATTTGGGTTTCTGTTTGTTTATTATTGGTGTAAAGAAATGTGATTGTCTTGTGTACATTTATTTTATATCCTGAGACTTTGCCAAAATCCTAATCAGTGCAAGGAGGTTTTTGACAGATTCTCTTGGGTTTTCAAGGTACACGATCATGTCATCTGCAAAGAGAGATAACTTGACTTCCTCTTTTCCTATTTGGATACCCCTGATTACCTTCTCTTGTCTGACTGCTCTAGTCAGGACTTCCAATACTATATTGAACAGGAGGGGTGAGAGTGGGCATCCTTGTCTGGTTCCAGTTTTCAGTGGAAATGGTTGTAATTTTTGTACATTTAGGAGTTTGCTGGCTGTGGGTTTCTCGTAGATGGCTTTTACTATTTTGAGGTATGTTCCCCGTATGCCTAGATGTTCAAGGATTTTTTTCTCAAGAAGGGGTGCTGGATTTTATCAAAAACTTTCTCTGCATCTAATGATATAATCATGTGGTTTTTGTTTTGACATCTATTGATGTATTTAATTACATTTATGGTTTTATGAATGTTGAACAAGCCTTGCATTCCAGAGATGAAGCCTACTTGGTCATGATGGATGATTTTTGAGATGATGTGTTGTTGAATCCAGTTGGCTAGGATCTTGTTGAGAATTTTAGCATCTATGTTCATCAAAGTTTTGGCCTGTAGTTCTCTTTCTTTGTTGGGTCTTTACCTGGCTTGGGTATCGATGTGATGTTAGCTTCGTAAAGTGATTTGGGGAGAATACCATCTTTCTCAATCGCTTGGAATACCTTCACTAGGATTGGTATCAGCTCCTCCTTAAATGTCTTGTAGAATTCTGCTGGAAAGCCATCTGGACCCAGGCTTTTTTTTGTAGGTAGTTTTCTTATTATGTAGTCAATTTCCTTGATTGTTATTGGTCTATTTAGGGTCTCAATTTCTTCTTGTTTCAACCAAGGCAGGTTGTGTGATGTCAGAAAGTCCTCCATTTCCTTAAGGTTTTCAAGTTTGTTTCCATACAAGTGTGCATAGTAGTCTCTAATGTTCTTTCTCTAATGTATTTCTTCAGGGTCAGATGTGACTTCATCTTTTGTGCTTCTGATTGTGTTTATTTGGGCCTTTTCCTCTCTTTTTCTTGGTCAGTTTAGCCAGGGGACCATCAATCTTGTTTATTCTTTTGAAGAACCAACTTTTTGTTTCATTGATTTTTTGTATTATCTTTTTGTCTTCTATGTCCTGGATTTAGGCTTTTATTTTGGTGACCTAGATTATTCTGCTGAAATTAGGGTTTTTGTGGTCTTCCTTTTCCAGCTTCGTTAGGTGGCTTGTTAGGCTGTTAATTTGTGATCCTTCCATTTTCTTCATGTGCGTTTGTAGGGATATAAATTCTCATCTTACTACAGCTTTCATGGCATCCCAGAGATTTTGGTAAGACGTTTCTTCATTTTCATTTGTTTCCAGGTATCTTTTAATCTCTGTTTTGATTTCATTATTGACCCAGGAGTTGTTTAGTATCATGCTGTTTAGTGTCCATGTCTTTGTGGGTTTTGGGGGGACTTTGTTGGTGCTGATGTTTGTTTTTATTCCACTGTGATCTGAGAAGGTGCATGGTTAAATTTCAGTCCTTTTAAATTTTTTTATACTTGATTTATGACCAAGTATGTGGTCGATCTCAGAGTACCTTCCATGTGGTGATGAATAGAATGTATATTCTGTGGTCTTTGGATGGAATGTTCTGTAGGTATCAATTAAGTTCATTTGGTCAAGAGTCACATTGAGGTTTCAGATCTCGTTGCTGATTTTTTGTCTTGATGATCTGTCTAGGGTTGTGAGTGGGGTGTTGAAATCCCCAGCTATGATGGTGTTGGAGTTGCTATCTTTTTTTAGTTTACCCAGAAGCTGCTTTATAAAAGTTGGTGCTCCTATGTTGGGTGCATATATGTTTAGGATGGATATTTCTTGTTGATTGATTGAAACTTTTATCATTATGTAGTGGCCTTCTGTATCTTTTTTTATTTTTGATAGCTTAAAGGATATTTTGTCTGAGATTAAGATCGCTACTCCTCCTTTCTTTTGTGTTCCGTTCGCCTGAAAATTTGTTTCCCATCCTCTTACTTTGAGTCTGTGAGTGTCCTTTCTAGTGAATTGAGTCTCTTGAAGGCAATAAATTGTTGCCTGGTGATATTTTATCCATTTTGCCATTCTATGTCTTTTCAGTGGTGCATTTAGTCTGTTCACATTCAAACTAATTATTGAAATGTGAGAGTTGATCCTTATCATAATGTTCTTACAGAGTTGTTGTTCTTTCTGTTTGTGTGTTGTCTTTCTTTTGGTTCTGGAGTTGGTTCATGTGTGTTTTTAAACTTTCACCTGTACTCTTGTGAAGAACGTTGTTGTTCTTTTTTTCTTTTCTTCTTTGTTCAATGCTTTCTTAAATGTTTCTTGTAGAGGTGGTCTGGTGGCAGCGTAGGCTCTCAGGGATTGGACATCTGGGAAAGATTTCAATTCTCCCTCACTGATGAAGCTTAGCTTGGCTGGGTAGGTTATTCTCGGTTGAAATTGTTTATCTTTTAGAACTTTGAAGATAGGACTCCAAACTCTCCTAGCCTGGAGGGTTTCTGTAGATAAATCTGCTGCTATTCTAATTGGTCTTCCCTGGTAGGTAGTCTGACCTTTTTCTCTTGCTGCCTTTAGGATTTTTTTTCTTTTATGCCTACTTTTTTAGATGAATTATTATGTGTCTGGTAGTTGGTCTTCTCATTTGTTGTCTTGCAGGGGTTCTCTGAATCTCTTGTGTTCGAATTTTTGCATCACTGATGAGATGAGGGTAGTTTCCTTGAATGATTTCATAAGATGTTTGTTCCAGTGTGGCCTCTGTTTCTCTCTCTGCCTCAGGAAGGCCAATTACTCTTAGGTTCGGTCTCTTGAAGTAATCATTCATTTCTTGAAGGTTTTGTTCTGTCTTTTTGAGCTTCTTTTCCATGTTTTTGACAGTTTGAGTTAGTTCTGTGTTTTGGTCTTCAAGCTCTGAGATTCTTTCTTCTGTTTGGCTAATTCTGATTTCCATGCTTATTCATTTGTTATTTATTTCCATCACAGTATTTTTTACTGCTGTCATTTCTGACATCAGTTCCTTCCTATTTTCCTCTTGTCTCTCTTCAATTTTTAAAATCCTCTCTATTAATGTCTTAATGTCTGGGTTTGTTTCATGTGACCAGTCATTCTGGGGTCTCTATTGTTTGTGTTCCGAAGTCTGTTTTCTCAGTGTCTGACCTCCCAGGGGTCTGTGTGAGACCTATATTCTTCTTTTGGTTTTTCTTCATTTGTGTGGTTTTTTGTTGTTGTTGTTGTTGTTTTCCCCTTCCCTACTTTTTCCTTCCCTCCATGTCCCTGTCGTCTTTAATTCTGTTATTCAGGGGTGGAGGGGTTGTTTTTACTTCTGTTTGTTCAATCTCCTATTCTTCTTAATATATGTCTTCTTACTTTGTTCAATTCTGGGATTGCACTGAGGTTGGGGGTGGTCCTTTTTGCAGTTTTGAGATTTACTTAAGGGGGGAGCTGTGATTCAAAATCTATCTGCAGGTCCTGTTATCCACCAACAGGTATATGAATAATCTGAAACCCATTTCTCACTGCCTTGGAATCCGTCCATGCAGTGGGGTTGTAGGTTTACTCTCTGAAATAAAATGCGGTTAACAGAGGGAAGAGAATGGAGCAGGCAGTGGAAGGAAGAGGGGGGTGGAGAAAGAGAGGAGTAATGGTGAAAACAGAGGAGTATACCAACAAATGGAGAGAGAGACAAAAATTGAAACATATAAAAATAGATCTCAGCTACAAACTAACCAACTCCCATACAAAAAAAAACTAAAACATACAATGTTACTAACATATAAGCTCATCAACCTCCTTATTGGTGTGCTATTCCTCTATACAAAGATATGGTTTACAGAGAGAAGGAAAGAAGGGAAAAGAAGGAGGAAAAAAGGGGGGGGGGACAAAACAGAAGGAATGGAATCAAGTTAGTAGACTAACAGAACCAATCAAGCACACTCTGAGACTTTTTGTTTAAGTCAAATGTCCTTTCATCTCTGGCTGGTAAGTTTGTTCACAGTTAGGATCAGTTGCCCCTGGCCTGTTGTGAAGGGCAGTTCAGATCATCACTCAGTTCACAGCTGCCCTGTTCACCACTGAGATCTGGCCTGTGTCTGTCAGGCTTCCAATTTTCCCCTTTCGGTGTTGTTACCTTGAATTGCCAGCAGATGGTGTTATCCCTCGCTCCAGATGGTCTTTATCTCAGCTGCTCGTCTGCCCCAAAGGGGAGGGAGATGTTGCCTCAAGGCACACGGGAGGAGACCCACGGTCCAGTAGGACGTCCTGGTGGCAGCAGTCCTCAGCAGATCTTGCTCTCAGGGGCTTCAAGGTCTGAAGTCGTGGATTGCCTCAGGCATGGGCCGCGTGATGTGCAATGGCCGCCCCGGCAGCAGCGGCTGTAACCTGCCCCAGGAACTGATGGTGTGATGTGGAATGGTTGCCTTGGCGGCGGCAGCAGCAACAACAGTGGCAGGGGCTTGCCTCAGGCACCGGCGGTGCGATATGGAATGGCTATCAGCTGTGGTGGCAGTGGTGGCAGCAACAGCCACAGTAGCTGCCCAGACCGTGGTGAGATCCCACCGAAGTCCACGGTGGAGCTTCCGGTGAAGAGCAGGCTGCCGATGATGGAATCTGCAGCCTCTGGGGAAAGAACCAGAGTCTTTGTGTTCTCCTCAGTGGAGAGTCTCACAGACTGAGCTGCCTCATCGCCACCTTGCTGGAAGAGCCCGAATTGTGATTTTTTAGTTCAATTCCCTGCTTGTTCATTCCTGGTGTTTGAAAATGCAACTGTCTTTTGTATGTTGGTTTTTTAAACCCCAAAACTTTACTAAAGTTGTTTATCAGTGCAAGGAGATTTTTAGTGGATTTCCTTGAGTTTTCAAGGTATAGCATCATATCAACTGCAAAGAGGGATAGTTAACTCCCTCTTTTCCTATTTTGATATCCCTGTTTTTCTTCTCTTGCCTGATTGCTCTGGATAGGACTTCCAGTACTTTGTTGAAAAGGATGGATGAGTGTGGGCATTCTTATCTTGTTCCCATTCTTAGGGAGAACACTTCAAGTTTCTGCCTGTTGAGCAAAATGTTGGCTGTGGGTTTATCATCGTTGGCTTTTACTGTTTTGAGGAATGTACTTTCCATGCCTAGGTGCTCAAGGATTTTCATCAAGAAGGGATGCTGGATTTTGTTGAATGCTTTTTTCTGCATCAAATGATATAATCATGTGGTTCTTGTTTTTACATCTGTTAATGTACTGAATTACATTTGTAATCTTGCAAATGATGAACCAGCTTTGCATCCCAGGAATAAAGCCCATCTGGTCATGGTGGGTGATTTTTGAGATGTGTTGTTGGATCTGATTTGCAAGACCCTTGTTGAAAATTTTTGCATCTATATTCATCAAGGAGATTGGTCTGTGTGTAATTCTCTTTCCTTGTTGAGTCTTTGCCAGGTTTGAGTATCAGTGTGATGTTGGCTTCATACAGTGAGTTGTGGAGAATTCCATTGTTCTCGATTGCCTGGAATACTTTCAATAAGATTGAGTGAGATTGTGTGAGAGTCAGTGTCCTATGTTAGTTTACTTAGTAGTTGTTTTTATAAAACCTGGTGCTCCTGTGTTGGGTGTGTATATGTTTAGGATGGATATTTCTTGCTGATGGATTGAGTCTTTTATCATTATGTAGTGTCCTTTTTAATCTTTTGATGGCTTGAAGACTGCTTTGTTTGATTTCAGAATAGATGGTCCTGCCTTATTCTGTTTGCCTGAAAGATAATTTAGCATCCTCCTATTTTGAGTTTGTGGGTGTCCTTTGCAGTGAGATGAGTTTCCTGAAGGCAGCAGATTGCTGGATCGTGCTTTTTAAAATCAAGTTTGCCACTTTGTGTCTCTTCAATGGCACATTTAATCCATTCATGTTCAAGTTGATTATTGAAAAGTGAGCATTTATCTATGTCATAGGATTCTTAGGGGGTTATTTTGTTTCCTTTTATCTTTTGTATTTGTATATATGTGTGTTTTTATTTTTGTGAGTGCTCTGTATTCTCTATTAACTCTGTGTTTGCCTGTACTTTGTGATGGGCATTGCTTTATTTTTTCCTCCTGTGTTCAATACCTTCTTAAGCATTTCCTGAAGACTGGTCTGGAGGTGGTATATTCTCTTAGAGATTCAATGTCTGTGAAGGATTTTAATTTTCCATCACAGATGAAGCTTAGCTTGGTGGGGTAGGAAAATCTTGGTTGGAATTACTGATCTTTAAGAACTTTAAAAATTAGACTTCAATCTCTTCTGACTTGTAGTGCTTCTGCAGATAAATCTGGAACAATTCTGATGAGTCTTTTCCAGTAGGTAGTTTGACGTTTCTCTCTTACTGTCTTTAGGATTTTTTCTTCCATGCTTACTTTGTGAAGGTAGATTACTATATGTCTAGGGATTGGTCTTCTCATGTGATATCTTGCAGGGGTTCTCTGAATCTTTTGTGCTTAAATAGTCACATCTTGGATGACCTCACAGAATGCTTGTTTCATAGTGTTCTCCATTTTTCTTTCTGCTTTAGGATACCAGTCAGGTATAGATTTGCCTTCTTTACATAGTCCCACATCTCTTGGAGGCCTTGTTCCTTCTTTTTGTGCCTTTTTTTCCCTATGTTTTTTGGCATTGGGGTAATTCCATATTTTGATCTTCAAGCTCTGAGATTTTTCTATTTGATTGACTCTGCTCCCTATGCTTGTTACTTTGTTATTGATTTTGTGGATGAAGTCTTTATTTTCATTATTTCAGAATAGACTTGAAATTGGCCAACTCTGCTTTTACTTCCTATGTGATTTCACTGAGATTTTTCTCTTGTTTCTCTTAATTCTTGGTTTTTTTTGCCATTTAATCTCTGATTTATGTGGCTGTAATCTGAGACAGGTCATTCTGGGGTATTTCCATTTTTTGTGCTCTGGTAGCTGTTTTTGTTTGATTGTTTGTTTTTGTGCTTTTTATGATTGTGAGGATTGCCTGTGTTTTTCCACTGATTTTTTCCTCATTTGTGAGAGGGCTCTTTTCCTTCTCTATAATTCCCTGACTCAGTGAGAGAGAGAGAGAGACATTTACTTCAGCTCTTGGTTCTACCCTGCTGCAGGTTTCCATAACTGCAGGCTTTCCCCACTGTTAAACTAGTTGGACTGGTTTCTCAGTCTCTTCTGCATGTGACCAATGACTTGTATCTGGCTAGGAGGGGAAGACGAACTCAGAGCATCTTAGAATCACCCACTCTACTCTTTCACTGGGCAGGATTTCAGTTCCTGCACTAGTCTGATGCTTAGTGGGGGATATGGCACCCAGATTCCCGTTCTTCCATTGCATTCCATTCTCTGTGTGTTCCAAGAGCCCTTTGCTTGGTGCAGAATGTTTCACTCATCCACAAGTATTCAGAGTGTCTTCCGCTATTGGCAACTGGGTCCCTGTTCTCTGTCATGCTTGTCAAGAAAGGCACTGGTCTGTTTCTCCACTTGCTGCCAGCAGTAGGCATGCCAGTCAGATTCCCTCTCCAGGTGGGGTTTTCCTGCCTGGGAGCTAACTGCCATGGCATGGCAGGCACACAGGTTTTGTACCCCCTTCCACTTGGACTCTGGTTACGCACTGCTGTGCCCTGACCAAGACTCCTCCAACATGGAGCCAACAGTTTGCACATGACTCGGGGAGGGGTGTGGGTAAACTGGCTCAAAGTCAGTCATTACTCCTAGAATCACTCACTCCTCTTCTTAACCAAGCAGAACTTCTATTTCAAACCTGGCACAGGGTCGGGGAAGGGGTCCCCAGGATTCCACACACATCTATCATCACTTTCAGATCTCTGTGCACTCAAAGAGACCTCTGCTGAGTGCAAGGTGTTTTGCCTGTCTAAAAGTGTTCAGAATGTTTATGTCTATCAGTTGCTGGATCCCTACTCTCTGTATTGCTAGGTGAGAGAGGTGGTGGTATGGTGCTCCATGGTGGCCATCTTGATCCTCTGGCCTCCTTCAAGTAAGTTTGTCAAAATATTTGACAAGGCCAATTATAGTAAATTCCTATCTGTAGTATTGATTAAAACATAGCATCCCATTGTTACACATTTTCTACCAAGAGGTTAAGTACTACATTAAACATGAATTGTTTCCAGTTTTCTTAAATATTTTTCAAAAAGTTGCAAGAGACAATGTGAAAATAACATCATGGTACAACATAAGAAAATTCAAAGATAAAGGAAATTGACACACACTCTTAAATTTCACTGTCATACTAGGTAATTAAAACATTTTTCAGATCATAAAGCCATGACTTAACATTTTTATAGTGTTATAATTTTGGCAAAGGAAGGGGGTGAGGAAAGAACTAAAGGAAGAAAAGTGAAAGTAATTACTCTTTTTCATTTTGAACTTTTTTCAAATACAATGCTTATGTATTGAAAATTATCTCAAGCTTTCAGAGAAGGTGTAAGTACAGTAAAACTAACTTTTTTTCTCTTGAACCATTTGAGACTATATTGCTGACATTATAACTTATCTCTCCCAAATATTTTAGTGACTATTTCCTACAAAGAATTTTTCCACATAAGCAATAAAGTATCAAAATCAGAATTGTAACATTGATACATGATGCAACCTAATTCTTGGCACCTGTTCAAGTTTCACTAATTGTGCCAAATATATCCTTTATAAGAAAATGATGAAGTCTAGAATCATTTACATTTAGTGCCTTCTTCTTTCTGTAAGGGTCCCTTAGCCTGTCTTTGATATTGATGATCTTAATATTTTTGAAAGGTGCTGATGGTTATTTTGTAGAATGCCCCACATTTTGGATTTTTGACTTTCCTCTATAATTAGAGGTAGGTTATACATTTTTGTCAAGTCATTATAGAAGTGATACTGTGTTCTTCTCAATATATCATATCAGTGGTATACAATTTAAATTATTCCCATTATTAATGATGTTAATTTTGATTACAGTGGTTTCTGCAAACTTCTTCTCTCATTTGAGAGGTACCTCCATTATGCAGAGTAAAGGGACATCCTTATCTCTGAAGACACAGGGACACTGTCTCCCTTTATAATTGAAATATTTTGTGTGGAGGTACTTCAAAACTATATAAAGATCCTGTTTCTGATCAAGTTCTCAATTTACTGATTTATTTATATATATTAGTGTGGGTGAATAATTTCCTATTTTACCCAGTGGTTTATAACTTATTCTTATCATTATTCATTTTGAAGCTCATATTCACTCACTTTGGCCAGTGGGAGCTCCTTCAAGTTGGTTTATTGTTGTTGCTCTATTGATATGTTCTCATAATTCTTGGGGTACTTTCCTACTTTCCGGCATGATGATAGTCCTTTTGTATTGTACTTTCTATACCCCAACTTTGAGATCAGCCTTTTTTCTGAGAAATCTTGATTTTTTTTTTTGTGGAAAATGATATTTAAATACCAATATCTTTATTGCTTTTGGATGTCACTGCTCACAGAGCTAATTATGGAAAAATAAACACACACACACACACACACACACACACATACACATACACACACACATACATGTGAAAGAAAAAAATTCTGTCTACCTACATGATTCTTAGTTGGGACAGACCTCTATTAGAAAACAAAACAAAACAGGTTAACGGGAGAAAAACAAACAAAAGTTTAATAACATGCATACCTCATGCATACATGGGAAATACTTAGAGATTGAGTAAACCTCCAGGAGGTGACATTAAATTAAAGCTCAAATACCGTTGTCCATTGAAACAAGGAAAGAAGGTGGTAGAGAAGCCCAGTATTGGGGAGTTGTCCAGAAAAACCACAGTAAATAAAAGTAAGGCTTATTAAGCATATTTAAGACGGTACTATGTTCACTGATATGACTCTCTGGTGATCTACAGTCATCCATCTTTTCCTGGTATGAAGAGGGGCACATCCTTACAAGTGGAGATGTAGAAATATATGGAGATGTAGAAATTTCCTTTATAGATAGAAATTTATCTGCCAGAAGGGTAACTTCTTTATTTTCAGATCTTCTTCGATGTCTGTAGTTTCTCAAAATACTCAGCCCAAAATAATTCTTATGACAAACAGGCATATTTTAGGATGTCATATTCTGGTCTTCTACATATACTTACATATATTGAATACACACACATATATAAATGGGTTTCAAGATATGCTACCTTAAAATACAGCATCTTGGAACTTGAGAAAGTAGCTGAAGCAAGAAGAAAACTCATTTTTTCCCTCATCCTTCTCTCTTGAAGCAGGTCGTAAGACCCTCATTTGAGAGGCACCCTTCATAAATCCAGAGGAAAGAAAGACCTTTTTCTTTGAAGAAGCGAAGACACAAAAGAATCTGGACAAAAAGGCCTTACTACATTTCCCCCAGTTTATTAACATTAGTTCATATTATTTTGTCCTCCAATCATATTACCCTGTAGTTGTCAATTCTTCATCAAACTTAAGCATAAAAATATCCAGATTTCTCTGTTTCCCTTGGTTCTTCATTTCTGAAGGCTTCCAGGTAACACCAATTTATATTAAGTACATTTATATGTTTTTTCTTATAGTGGCCTCAGCCATGAACTTAGTGATAGGCAAGAAAAATATTTTTCCCCGTAATATTGATACACATTTACTTCTATATTTATTTTTATAAACATATTACTTCACACTAAATGCCATGGAGTTCCTACCAATATATCCAATGCAATTTAACAACACAGGGTTCATTATGGACTTTTTTTTTCCTTTTCTTTATTTGTAGTTGTTTTTTCCAGCGGTGAAAAACTCACTTGTACTATGTCTAATGGCGTGACATTTGATCAGTCTTGTAGGCGACTCATTTCCTACTTCTACCACCACACCTTCCTCATAGGGGCAGAACCCTTCTCCCAGGTCTGGGTACCCATTCTGGGGATACCTTTTTTGGAGGTCCTTACCAACCATCTCATACTCTAACTTCCACAACCAATTCTTTATTTTTGCATTAATTGAGTGCCTTCCTCTTCTATTTTGGCTCTGACACCTCAAGTCAGCTCATGTTGTACTGTGTAGATACATTCCTGAGCCAACTGAGGCTCTAAAACCCAGTGCTGGGCCATCTTCCTACCCAGAAGTCTTCCTTGCCCTTTTGGACTCCGGGACTCCCCTCTAAATTACCAATCAAGTCATCTTCTGCTCACAGCCTAGACCTCTGTACCCTCCAAGCCACTGTGCTCCAGTGCTCCAAGTCACTGTGGCTGCCTCCCTCTTTCCTTGCCCAGTGTGGATACCCACTTAGCTTGAATATATCATTCTTTGTCCATAAAGTGTTCATGAGGGGAAGGAAGAGGAAGAGACAGAAAAAGAGATTTGCATAGTTTTTTTAAAAAAAATTCTTTCTAATATGTGTTTATTATGTTTCAATTCTCAAGTGGACACTTCCAAATATTTACTTGAAATCAGCCGGAAAGACCTGAGTGCTTTGAACACAGACAGTAAATCTTTTGGAAAGAGACAAAATTAAACAAATCAAAATACCTTCCACAGTGTCAGTCACCAACTTCTGCCCTGAAAATTATATTTAAATATTGTGCAACTGATAATAAGGACAAACTTAATGCTTGAATTTAGTCTTACTTTTTATCTTGAGCAATTTCTACACTGTCCTAATGCCAAGTCACATATTTTAACAAATGTACTAATAGCAAAATTTGAGAATAAAAAAAAATTTTCTAAGTAGTTAAAAGGAATAGCTTAACATTTTAGTCCCTTGCAATATATCAGGACTGTGAGAAAACCGAACATATAACCCTTAGCCTAGTTTTTCCATAATCTCTAAACTTGAGTTTGTCCATTGAACTAAACATAAAAAAGACAATGAGAGGGATTCAAAGGAAAAAATTATATATATTGAAGTAAAAGTAACTGAAACAAAATCAAACAAACAGTTGACAATAAAAACAAACCATGCACCACACTGCACATAAAAGTTTTAATAAGTAAGTCAATCCTAATTGAAAATGTTATTGCTGGTCATTCGCTTCTTCACAATTTTGGTCTAATTGTGCATTCATGAATATACGTCCAGTAATTTGATCGTGGCTATTGTGTTTCACATATCTGAAACTTAGAATAAAATAAACACCAGGGTCAACTTTTTATTGGCAATAAATCTGGGAGTCACCATAGCAACTTTTGCCATATGATAATTGCAACAATTTTTTAAAAAAGATTTGTGATTATCTTTGGGGTTCCCTTATGTTTTCATATCATCTCCTCTATCTCTAAAAGCATGCTTTGAAAAAAAATTGGTTTTAGTTTTATAAAGATAAAAATAATAAGAACAGATTATCACTTTAAGATGTCACTTTACTCTTCAGTAAATTGTAAAATGTCATTTCTTCATTTCTTTCAATAACCATAATTTCTAAGATCAGTTCATTGCTAGCATATATTTGCTAATGTTCTTTCTTATGATAGGAGATTATGTGCTTTATATAATTGTAGATTCTGGTTGCTTTAGCAACACAATGCCTGCTTTAAATTTAGAAACTCATTTATTTTCTGTCACTGTATTCTTTACTGTTAAGGAGACAAGCTGTTTTCTGTTTAATAAAAAATAAAAAGAGATACTATTATAATGGGTGATTGTCAAGATTTGCTCTTTGTTTCAGTTTAAGCTAAGAAGAGAAGGAACAACCAATTTTGACAGAAATGAAAAGACTTTTACATACAGGTAGGTAGGCTCTATGCTAGAGAAGTAAATGCAGTGAAGATCCAAATTCTCTAGTTAGGGATTGTGAGAGAATGTGATTAATGCCATCTATGGAACTTGCCTTAGAAATGGAGAGAAATGATCTTGGGATGCTTTGCTGTTGCTTTCCCAAATAAAGCAGTCTCTACTTCTGAAAGTCCAATTTTTAAACTGTTAAAAGATATTCTCTTACAAACATAACTAGTATGAGTAAAGCTTTATTTAACTTATTAATGAGGTAACAAGCAGAGTGATAAGAATTGACGTGAGGAGTCCATGAGGAACTGGGATTTACATAGTCATTGAAGAAAGGAATAATGACATGAAGTTTATGTCTCATAAGACAATGTTTTCTCTACCAGGCAAGGAAAAAAAATCACTGCTTATACATTTTCTATAAACTAGCCTCTAACTGTATAGGGTTGCACAACGCTTAGGCCTGAGCCATTTATGGATAATATATCATACAAAGTTATATTTCTTCAAGAGAGTAAAACTAATTAATATGATGGGATTATTAGAGAGTGCTCTGCTATAATATGAAAAACTGTCACATTATCATTGTCTTATTTCAATTTTTAGATTATTTTTCCTGTCACACTTTTCTAACCCTTAATAATTTCAAAAATGAATGAATGTGTTAGGAAAATAAAATTATTTTTCTAACCATGTTGTTGAGAAAATAAGAATAATGTTGAAGTTTTCAGATTCTTTGGAGGATCTCTTAGATATTAGAGAAGAATCATATCTTAATGTTGTAAGATCAACTGTGCCCTCATTTGTAATGGTAATGGTTTGTTTTGATTATGGCTTATTCAGGTAACTTGAGTGTAAAGACTGAAATGAATGTTAACAAACATATATTTACTTTTGTTACAGTTAAGAAAACTGAGGCTTAAGAAATTGCAAATTGCCTAAGATCTCATTATGAGTTAGTGACTAAATGATTACCTCCCAACAACCAGTAATGCATTATTTCTTTCATTAATTCATTTATCAACATGAATACCATAAGTAAGTGCCCTAGGGACTTATTTATTGTCAAGGACAAAGGAAAAAAGAAGGAGGTATCTTCTAGAGAACTAACAGAGTTGAGCATAATGGTGATCAAAATCACCTCAGTATGTAGTGTTGATTTCCAAATTTAAATTGGCTGCACTTTGCAATTTCTAGAAAGCATTGTGGATTTCTTAGCAATAGTCCATGAGAATTCAAGTAATATCTTTTATACCACAAGTATTTTCAAATAATAGATGTTGCTTTATTAGAAGTCAAAGGGGCAGTTTTCCTGGATGTATTAGACAAATAATACACATTCATTCTAAGAATGGTGAAAGATGATAATTTAGTTTCTTGTATTCATCTGTTACAAGTAAAGATAGGTGGTTGAAAGTCTCGAAACATAGCTAAATACATTCTAATGGAAAAAAATTGCAAAGTAAAAATCTTTTATTTTTAGGGAAAAGGGGAATTTCGTATTGTAACACTTTGGTTCCCTAAAGTTAGACAAGAGGTATAAACCAACTTACCATTTAGCCTCAAAATCCTACAACTCTAGATAGGAATTACCGTATTCAATTAGAAATAAGTTAGCTTCATCTGTGCTACATGATACATTTACTCAGTAGCAGATATAAATTGTAGGGAAGAAGTAGGTGTGCAACCAGTTTCTCATTTGTTGCAGCATGAAAATTGGAGAACAAAGAAGTTAATGCCAAATATTCTAATTCTTTAGAATTTCTGTGTGTGATCACCAAAAGGAATGAACCAGTTGTCAGTCCATGAGTTGAAATATCAGATCATCAGTGCTTCTGTGCTGTGATGGACATATTTATAATATATGCTTGAAATATTTAAGCATTATTATTATTGGAAAATTGAAAAACTATGAAGTCCAAGCAATGAAGTTACTCTGCACTGCAGATAGTTTCTCTAAATATCTGGTGCAATGTCCATTTCATGATCTGTGTTTAATACACTCTACAGGATGTTTCAATTATAGTGGAATTAAGAAATTAGTCTGCACAAATTCATATTTAGGCCTATGCTAAGCTCTTCCTTTTCTTAATCAGAATCAGACCTTTCATTTAATTGAGTTTATTAGGTACCTTGGTTTTCAGCTTCACCTTTCAATTCTCCTTTAAGGAGTTTGACTTACTCTGTACTTCTGTCAAAAACTTCAAGAAGTTTGTGGCGTTTTCACCTTTGCACATTCTTTTTTATTCATCTTCTCCTTTATCTATACCCTTTGCAACATTACCCATCCTATAAAACTCAGTTGACATTCAACTTCTACACAACAGCTCCTCAATTTCTCAGCTGGGACACGAGCTCTGTCCCCTCTAATTTCTCACATCATTTTGGTTCCTCTTCTACTTGTCCTTAATCTGAAGTTATCTGAATATAACTAATACCTCCCTGATTAGATTCTAAGAGCCTTGGTGGACAAGAGAGTCTTTTTGTGTGTTTTGGAACAGATCTTTTTCCAATTTCATAAACATAATAGCCATTCCATATTTATTTGCTGAATGAATGAAATATAACTCATAGCTATTCCCTTCATGGCTATTTCTAGTCTAACAGTAGCCCTCAATCACATCATCAAAACAACAACAAAAAATTAGTGTAATGAAGATTTACCATTACAAAATAGGTTTCTTCTCTTTCTTATTTTAGCTGCAGTTCCATTTATCTGTATTCTCTTGACCCCCAACTCCCTCTTTTTCATATTCTTCCCTCCTTAGGCAAGAAATATGAAACGAAGGTCAAGGGCAAGATGTCTGTGTCTTAGTATTAGGCTCAGTCAGGATTTTTCTCTACTTACTGCTCTCCTGCATCAAGTTAATTCTATATCGGTATTCCTGACTCCTGCTTTTCTTGGCCTTTAATTGCTATTACTCCCTTCCACCCTGATGGACATTATTACTCATCACTCTCTCTTGACAATAGGTGGTTATCAACTCCCAGCCTGTGTGCTGAGCTCCGGTCCTTCCCTATGACTTTTTTCAGAATGTCTTCCACTCAGCCTTATACCTCCTCCCTCACTTGACAAACCATGTATTGCTGCCTCTGTTTCAAATAAACCAGTGGGTGACATAGAGAAGCTTAGAAGAAGATTGAGAAAGAGGGGTTCTGAAACAGATTATAGAGGTGATGTCCCAGAGGTTCAAATAAAGTCATTCATTCAGTAACTTGCCCAATGGCACACAAGTGACAGAACTGTGAGTTGAGCCCCCTCTGCCTTTAGTAATTAGGAGAGAAAACTTGAAAATACTTTTGCACTCAACAATTAGAAGTGATTTTAACTAAAATTTGTTAACTAAGTTTCTGTAGAAGGACCTGAGATGATTGCCTTTAGTTGAGATGACTGACAGGGATGATGGGTTGCTCAAGCATTTGACAATAATAATGCCTACATGTGTTCTCAGGAATTTTCTGGAAACAAGCTACCCAGGAAAAAGAGAAGAGGCTTCCCTGGCAAAGTTTAAGTGGTCTTCTAATGAGAAATTGTGTGATATACACAGGGATATATTTTTAAAATATCAAAAATAGCATTATCTCTTCTGCAGGAGTTGGGGTTTTATCTGAAGATCATGGGTCTTCAGTCTGGTGGGTGGTAAATCTTCCAGGAAGTTTGTGTGTCAACTCATAGAAGTGTGTCACTTAATCATCCTGTGTGTATGTGTGTGTATGTATGCACACCTCGACACAGCTATCACATTTCATGCTGAATGGGGCATATTTTTAGAAGGGTCAAAGGTAAACCTTCCTGTAGTCACATACAGGCAAGTGGACAGATGATTAATTATATGGATGTCTTGATGGGTGTTTTTTGTTATGTTGTGTTATAGCAAAGGCTTTCAAGTCAAACTGCCATCAACAAACTGCTTTTTATATTTGTTTCATTTGATTTTCTTAGTGTTGACAGTGAGTTTACAGTGCTGAATTCCTTCTTATTAGCATATAATTTTCTTGTTCAATAATAAATTCCATTGGGTGAAGGATAGTCAAGTGAAAAAAATTTCATTTGCATTTGTAAAAGGGTTTACACTCCAAAAAATAGAATTATTTCTAAAACATCATTTCTTTTGATATTTTCAGAAACCTAGTAAGTTAGGAAAGGCAGGGACTACTTTGTTTTACGTATCAGGAACTAAAGTTTTCCCTTTTCTTAGCTCCTGCACCAGTACCTGTTGTTTTTTGACTTATTAATGGTAGCCATCTATCCTTACTGGAGTTAGGTGATATCTCACTGTGGTTTTGATTTGCATTTCTCTAATGAGGTTGAGCATTTTTTCATGTTTCTGTTGGCTGCTTGTATGTCCTCTTTTGAGAAATGTCTGTTCATGTCCTTTGTCTACTTTTAAAAGGGATTGTTTGGTTTTTTCCTTTCTCTTCCTTTGCGTTCCTTGCAGATCCTGGATGTTAGGTCTTTGCCAGATGCATAATTTTAAAATATTTTTTCCCCATTCTGTGGATTGTTTCTCTACTCTCTTGATGGTCTCTTTTACTGTGCAGAAACTTTTTGGTTTGAAGAAGTCCTACATGTCTACAGAAAGCAGTGTGGTGATTTTTAAAAGAACTAAAAATTGATCTTCCATATTATCCAGCAATCCTTCTCCTGGGAATGTACATAAATCGCTCTATCAAAAAGAAATCTGCACATGCATGTTCATTGCCACACTATTCACAATAGCAAAAACATGGAACCAATCCTGCTGCCCATTGAAAGTAGGCTAGATAAAGAAAATGTGGTACATATACATGATGGAATATTGCGCAGTCACAAAGAAGAACAAAATCATGACCTTTGCAGCAACTTGGATGCAGTTGAACACCATCATACTAAGTGAGCTACCACAGAAACAAAGAACTTCATACCTCATGTTCTCACACATAAATGGGCCCTGAACAGTAGTCACTCTAGCATAAGAGTGAGATTGGCAGTTGCTGGGCACTGCTAAGGGAAAGACAGAGGAGGGGGGGAGCATGTGACAACACAAAGGGTACCTGGTCCACCACCAGGGGATTTAGAACCCTCTAGAAGCCCAGACTTCACCTGTATGCAGCTTACTTATGTGGTAAATCCTCACTTGTACCCCACAACTCCTTAATAAATAAATAAATAAATAATAAAAATTACTAAAGCCCAGGCTATTTTGCGACCTGCTTAAGAGAACATAGTCATGTGGCAAGACCAGGGCAGGAAACATACAACTGTGAAGACGTTCCTGACTCCTTCCTGCTGCTTCTAGAATATGGTCTCCACTGGGACAGAAATCTTATCTTTATGATTAACTTTTAAAATATAGTACCTTTATCCTTAATTTGCAATAATTATTTGTTGAGTAAATAAACAAATTAATTACTTTTCCCCATACCATCTATAACTCTCAGTGGAATTAACCATTTGTATTTGCTTCAAATTAAATATTTTCCTTCCTCCCTTTCTTCTTTCCTTCTACTCTCTTCCTTCCCTCTTTTCTTTCTTTTTTTTTTTCAAGAACACAAGGTCTCAATTATTTCTGAATGCCTAAATCCTAGCACAGTGCTTCAAATAAAAGCCACTTAATGCTTATTGAATGAGGAAACAAAGTAATCCAGTCCAGGTCCACAATCCTCCACACTGGAAAATACTTTCTCCTGAGAACATTCAATTCCTAACTAGCTGCATTTATTTAATAACTGAATCTCCTCTTTCTGTGAAGCGTGCTACAACAAATCCCAGAGCTCTTGACGAAGATCTAACACAGAGCATGTTGGGATAAATGTTACTCAACCAGCAAGAGGCAAAAGATCATTGAGGAGAACTGCCCCCAGTCCTGGCCAGCAACTTTGGTTCCTCTTTCTTAAATTGCTGCAGTTTAGATTATCTTTCCTGCAAATCAATCTCAAGCAGCTTGAAAAGAGTGTGATAATCTGTTTATTTTGTGACTTGTAATACTTGCTAGAGAGCTACCCAGAAGACAACATGAGCCATGACAAACGGTTGATACCTTCTTAGGAAAGTAAGTATGGTTCATCTTATTAGTAATTGGTATGTATTGAAATAATTTTCTTTTTGGTGTTTATTCCTCCTCTGAGTTCCTAGGGTAACTAATTGTCTATATCACTCATCTGGCACTTATTTGTACTTAACTTTTACTGGTTTTCTTCTCCTCAGTTGCAATTTAGAAGTAGAAAAAGTATGCTATCTCATGGAGGAAATTATATAAAGAGAAGAAATAAAGGGTTTATGGTTGCGTATGGGATTGAATCTTTTCTTCTCTGATTACAAGATATTAGAACTCAGGAAGCAATTTTTTTTCCAGGTGGCTGTAACAATAAACCCACAAGATTGTTGTGAGGTTAAACAAACAATTGAAAAATGTGAAGAGGACCCCAAAATAAAGATGGAGGTGTCATCTTTAAATATCGAGCTCTCAAGGTGTGTGTGTGTGTGTGTGTGTGTGTGTGTGTGTGTGTGTAAATTTCCATAGGTGCAGCAACCACCTTGGAATAGTGAGGACAGGAAGGATGCCCCTCTATGAATGGATTCAGAGAAACAGGTAGATAAATAGCTGGTGAGCTGTGGTACCTGGTCTATGCAGAAAAGGAATGAATCATTAAGAGGAGCAAGTCCAGGATCTGTAAAGATGTGCCTTTCTACATGTCCAGACCACTGTTCAAGCAATATCCTTCTTAGTGAAAAGCAATAACCTTCTGCCAATACTAGAACAAGTTAGCCCATGGTGGCAGCCATACTGGTGGTCACTGTGGTAGGCTCTATAGACAGGGAGACAGAAGAAACTTTGAAGAAAGCATGGGAAGGAGGTGGTAACATGAAAAAGCAATCTTTGGGACAGAATACAGTAATTTTAGGAAATCATAGGGTTAATATAATGGCAAAATGCAAACAAAAACAAAACAACATTTGAAGCTACCCAACTGTTCATTTAAGAAAGTTTAGTTGCAAGCAATAGAAAACATGACTAAGAATAAAGTCGAATACTGAATATTTTTTCTTTACATAATAAGAATTTCAAGAGTTGGTGCAACTGTTCAAAACATCATCAGAAAGCTCATTATTATCTATCTTTTCATCTAGACATTCTTAATGGTGGTTTTTTCCTTTATGGTTTCAAGATGGCTGCTGTACCTGCAGATTTTACATTAAGGTTCTACAAAAGTAGAAAGTAGAAAAACCAAAGTTATTCTCCTTCTGAGGATTTATCTTTTTATTCAGGAAAGGAAAGTCCTTTCCAGAGACATTCATTTACTTACAGAATTGCCCAAAACTATCATGAAGTTACCCTGAGTGAAAGCTACATTAAATGTTTAGCTTTCCCAGCTTTCAAAGAGAAGATCACCAGAGAGAAAGTTGTTGGGAACAGTGGTAGAGTGAGCAGGTTACCACTCCAGCCATACAGTGCAGCATGAGTGGTCTATATAGGACAAAGTGCTTGGTGGGAAATGATATGAGTCAAGGCAGCTTTCTCCTCATTGAACTGGTATGGAATACAAAACAAACAATGGTTTCATTGCCACTGGGGATTAATTACCTGCACTAGAGATGAATTACCTGTTCATTGCTTTGCTGATTAATGAATGACTCAGCAGATGCTGTCTCTCTATTTATATGGTTCAACATCAGATATAAGACATAAATGTACTGACATAGTATCTGATACAAATGGTTAAAAATATCAGCTTTCTTCGACTCTATTTTTGTACTTCTGATATTCTTTTCTAATCAGTGTCCTTTTGGTGGCTAAGAACAAAAGCACACTAAATTAGCTCAAGGAAAAGTGGGGGTATCTCTCTTTTATCTCTGCTTCTTTTTTTTTTCTCTCTCTATTTTACTTTGGACCAGACTTCTCTACACATGGTGTCTTGGTGAGTTTGAGCTGCAAAAAGAAAGTACAATAGACCAGATGACTTATAAAGAATAAAAATTTATTTTTCACAATTCGAGAGGCTGTAAGTCTGAGATGAGGCTGTTAGAATGTTTGGGTTCTAATAAGGGCCTGCTTGAGGTTGCAGACTGTCCATTTCTAGTTGTGTCCTCACATGGTAGAACACAGAAAGCTCTCTGAAGTCTCTTTTATAGCATACAAATACCATTCATGAAAGATCCATCCTCATGCCTTTATTACCTCCCAAAGAACCCACTTCCTAATACCATCACATTGAAGGTTAAGATTTCAACATGTGGACTTCGGGAGGGACACATACATTCAGTGCATAACACGTGATTAATACTGATTTCTAACCAGGTCCCCATTGTACAACTTTTTCCACTATTCAATTAAGATTTTATCAATAAAGTAAAGGTAATGTGTACTCTTTCTTCTTCACATGTGATAATGAATGTGTTCCTTTTTTTAAAGTGTAAAGGTATACACAAATGTCTGTCAGATGTTCTAGCTGCCTCCCACTATTCATCCTCCTTTTTCTCCTTAATAATAGTGTCTAGTTTTAGTTGGGCATATTGTCAATGAGGTAAAGTCTACAAAACCTTTTATTCATTGCAACCAAGGCTCGGCCATGGGACAAATTGTCAGCAAATGAGTTGTAAATGAGTGTATTGTATGTGACTTTCCTATTTAATGGAAAGAAGCAGGTAATCTGAAACCTGCAAGAGCAATATAGTTTTGGCAGTCATCTTGGACTAAGAAGATGATTATTTAGCTAAAGGATGTGGGAGAGAAACTTGGTAGGGGTGGGGAAAAGTAACTGAGGAAACTGTAGAGCAATCATACCAGTCCATACTCAGAAAATAAAGGTGTATCGTTATTTAAGTCCAGTTGGAAATTCTCTTTACAAATTATATTTGAGTAGTACTTAAATTATAGGATTGAGTAGTCCTATAAGGATTGCCAGCGTCTTGACTCTGAATCTGGAGAATGTTACCCTAGGCAGGAGTAGCTGGTACTACTGCATCTGATATTGATAGTGTTGAGTGGCATATAATGGCAGTATAAGACAAGGAGCTCTAGCACAAGGAAAAGAAACCCTTTACATATGAATCCCTTGGCAAGAAATGAAAACTGATAAACTCAACCTTTATGGCTGAGTGAAAAGAAGGTAAAAATCCTGGCCTGTCATTAATACTGGGGATAAACCACACATTTGGGACTCATTGATTGTTGGACACCTTATTTTTAGAAATATATGTCTAACATCATCATCATAATTTTTTGAAGTAACATATAATTTAGGAAAGATTGAATTAATATCTTTCTAATTCATTAAGACTTACATAATTTAAACGTGTATTTTGCATACAACATTTTGATATCCTAGAAATACTTTTATTTTTAAATCCTCTAATGCTTTTTATCTTAAAAAAATAAAAGAAACTGAAATTCTTCTAGAAAAAATAAGTAGAAGTATTAGCATTTGGAAACATGATATTTAAATGAATTTTAAATGTGACAAAAAATGATTTTATTTTTAATTGAACTGATATATCTGCCAACTACTGCCTTTACAGTTTTTACATCTTCTTGTCTCTAGGGGCTTTCTTTAAATTTACCCACATGCAAGGTCTTTATTGAATGCATATTTAAGGACAAAAGAAAAAGTTTCACTTGTGAAACTTGAATTATTCATGACCTTCTTTACTCCTGAGCACCTAGATCACACTACCTAGGAATATTTCAATCCTTCACAATTAAAAAAAAATGATTTGGGAGAGAAAAACCCACAACGAATACCTTTTTAACCACCCCTTTCCATCTTGAGACTCTAGTGTGCTAGCAATAGTAATTGAAGTGCTACTTATTAAAAGGACTATAACTATTTTACTGCCAAAGTTTTAGAAAACTAAGAAAAATTATATTTTGTTTTTATGATTCAGGAAATATATATATATATTATATGATACCACTGCCCTGTTTTTTCTGAACTGATATACAGCTCCAATTCTGTCTAACGAACCCATCTAAAAATTAGTTTCCTTCTCGTTTCTTAAGGTCCATTATACAGCCAGAGTTGCAAAATGAGCCCTTTATTCATTCAGTTATTCAATACTACTTTCTTATTATTGGATCTCAAATCCTGAGAAATAGGCTGACATCACTTTACATAGTATAAACTGGTGGATTTATGACTGTTTTCAAAAAATCTTGCACTTCTGTTAATTTTCTAGCAGGAGTTCATTCTGCTTTGTACAATACTCTATCCTCAGCACATAGAGTGTTTTCTTGTTCATTGTCAGTACTAAATAATTATTTGTTAAGTGAATTAATAAGGTGGTCAGATATCAGGAAATAAAATAAATCTAAGTCAAGCTAAAAAGTAAAAGGAGTTTGAGCAAAGAATCCAACTGAATAAATAGAAGGAAGAGTGCAAGCCGGCCCCAGGGAGGGTTAATTCTAGTGTTTTATAGCACTATAGGATGACTATAGTTAACAATAATATATAGCTTTAAATATCGAGAAGGATTTTGACTCTTCCCAACACAAAGAAATGATGAATATTTGAGATGGGTATGCTAATTACCCTGACCTGATCACTATACATTATGTGTGTGGAAACATCACTATGTATCCATAATAAGTACAATTATCATACATAAATTTAAAAAATAAAATAAAATAAATAAATTGGGCACATTGTCATGTGCCTATAGTTCTCGCTGCTTGAGAGGCTAAGACATTAGGATTGCTTGAGGCCAGGAGTTTGAGGCTGTAGTGCTCTATGATTGTGCCTGTGAGTAGTCACTGCACTTAAGCCTGGGCAACATAGCAAGACACTGTGTCTAAAAATAATAATAATGAACAACCTGAGAGTCAAAGATACTGAACAAACAAGTCAAAGTTTGAGTGGATGGGAACTCAATCAGTTTGGAGCTAAGCCATTGGTAAGGCCATTCTGAATATTAATCAGCCCAAGCGCCAGGAACACCACCTGGAAATAGGGCTTTAGCCACTGTTGGAAGTGTATGTGTCTCTTGTCATTTCTTTGTATTTGTTCCCTTATTTTTCTCACATTGGAGTGACTTAATCCCTTTGGTTGCTGACAGCTCAAGAAACTCACATATAAAAACTATCATTGGGCAAAGACTGATTTTCTTATTATTCTTTGTTTAGTAAAAATTTCCAGAGAAGCAAGGAGTATTGTTGAGTAGATCCAATAATATCGTCTATTATAGTAGGTTTGCTGCTAAAATTTTGTTAATGTGTTTTCCCAAAATATAAAAACTATTCAAAGAGGACATTTAAGAATAAAAATATCTATTTTTAAGCAATAGTTTATTTTAATATAGGCAATTCTCATCAAAATATCCATGTATTCTTCTTCATTTCCCAGCTTGCCTTGCAGCCAGATTAGCACCATGTAACTAGTCTGGACAAGTGGGTTGTCTATAGATGAGTTTGTGTGACTCTGGGCTGAGTCATTAAAAAGTTGTGCACTACCTTCATCTCTCTCATTCCCTGCCGTAGAGATTTTGGAGTCCATGTGTTCTCCATGATGTAGCTTTGGTTTGGAGTAAGGTCACCCGCTCTACATCAGACAGCATTACACTGTATGAGGCAACAAGCTTCTGCTTAAGTTTCTGGATTTATTTTTATTGGGATACCTAGCATGAATTACTCTAATAAATAACTCTGTTTATAATATGGCTTACTAGAATTAATGGAAACTTCAGACTTGGTAAATTTAGATTAAAATTCAAGTTCTGCCAATTAATGTGATGTGATCTTGGACTAGCTCTTTGGCTCCATTGAGCCTCAGTTTTCTTATCAGTAAGATGTGGGTGATAACACTGCCTATCTTATCAGGTTGCCATAAGCATTGCATAAGTTAATGTATAGAAAACACTTATCTAGGACCCTGGTATAATAATAGCTAGCATTTTCATGGACTGGACATAGGAGGTGAATTCTTTATTTATATTAACACATTTAATCCTCAGAACAGCCTTATACAGTAGGCACTATTATTTTCATCCCCATTTTAATTGTGGCACAGTAAGGTTGAGTGATTTATCCTAGATCGTGTAGCTGAAATTTGATCCTAAGCTGTTTGATGCCAGAGTCTACCCATCCTCTAAATTACTGCCTCTTGGGATCATTTTAAAATTAAGTAATTGAACTGTTTTTACTTATAATACTCTGACTCCAAATGTGTGCTTTTATTCCTATCAATATATTCTCCAACTCTCCAGATCCAACTGGATATTCCACAATTCAATTCAATTTAGTTCTAACATTAACCACCTAGAGTTAACACATATCTCACAGGTTAGGAGCTCAGCCCTACAAAACTGCTCCCATTTCAGACACCAATCACAAGGCCCAAATTTCCATCTGTATTTCCGACTCTCTCCTTATGTTCAAAAATTAGCTAGAATTGCTCAAAAAACTCAGGGAAATATTTCAGGTTTTTTTTTTTTGTTTGTTTGTTTTAATAAAGGAGGCAACTCAAAACCGCCAAAAGGAAGAGATGCCCAGCCAAGGTGTATGGGAGGAGTGCTGTGCTTCCATGCCCTCTTTGGGTGCCACTCTTCTGCACCTTCATGTGTTCACCAATCAGGAAGCTCTGAGAACCCAGTCACTTAGGGGATTTTATGGAGATTTCCTTATGCAGGTATGATTAATCAATTGGCGACTAACTCAATCTCCAGCTCCTCACCACTCTTCAGAAGTCAGGAATGGGGCCAGATGTCCCAACCTTTTAATCAGGCCTTGGTCTTTATGATGACCAGCTCCCATTCTGAAGTTACATAGGGCTCCCCAGTCACCAGCCATCTCACCAACATACCAAAGATACACTTACCACTAGAGATACTAGGAATTTCAGGAGCTGTGTGCCAAAAACTGGGAACAAACACCAATTTTTAAAAAATTATATCGCTGTAATGTATTTCCTTAAATTTGGATAGTAGAAGTATAGCAAGGAAAGGATTTTTGTAATAAAATCTGCATTGAATCTTCCTTCTCACATGCACTAGGCAGGGTTGGTTAAATGAGTTACTCAAAACTTTTTTCTTCTTCTTGATTTTAATGTTGTGGGGTATAATTCAGGTATACAAATGTTCATTATGTGCTCCTCCCTCCACTGGCAATTTCTCTCATCTGCCAATCCCACCCCCCTTCCCTGGCAGTTTTCCACTACTGTCAATCCCTTTCTTATAGTACTATGTTCATTGTTCAACATCTGCTTATGAGTGAGAGCATATGGTACTCTACTGTTTCTGTGATAGATCACTGAGTATGATCAACTCTAAATCCATCCAAGTTGCTGCAAAGTCCATGTTTGTCCTTCTTTATGACTGCATAATATTCTACTATATATATGTACCACATTTTAAAAAAATCCAGTCCAACTTTCATTGGCAGCATGGTTGGTTCCATGTTTTTGCTATTGTGAATAGAGCTGCAACAAACATGTGTGTGCAGGTATCTTTTTGGTAGAATGACTTGAGTTCCTCCAGGTGTATTCCCAATAGGGGGATTGCTGGGTCATATGGAAAGTCAATTTCTAGTTCTTTCAGAAATTGCTGCACTGTCTTCCAAAGAGGTTACCCTAGTTTGCATTCCCACCAGTAGTGTAGAGGTGTTCCTTTTTCTCTGCCTCCTCGTCAGCATCTGTTGTTGTTTGTTTTATTAATGATGGTCATTCTTGCTGGGGTTAGGTGGTATCTCAATGTAGTTTTGATTTATATTTCTCTGAAGACTAGTGATGCTGAGCATTTTTTCATGTGTCCTGGTTGCATGTGAATCTTCTTTTGAGAAGTATCTATTCATGTCTTTTGTCTACTTTTAATGGGGCTGTTTGTTTTCTTTCTCTTGGCATATTTGAGTTTTTTGTAGATTCAGATGTTAGGCTTTTATCAGATATACAGTAAAGAAAGAGAACTACAGACCAATATCCCTTATGTACATAGATGCAAAAATCCTCAACAAGATTCTAGAAAGTTGGATCCATAAACACATCTAAAAAAATCATCCACCATGACCAAGTAGGCTTCATCCCCAGGATGCAGGACTGGTTTAACATCCACAAGATCATACATGCAATTATACATCAACAGATGTAAAAGCAAGAACCACATGATTATTTCATTAGATGCCGAAAAAACTTTTGATAAAATCCAGCATCCCTTCTTGATAAAAACCTTCAAACACCTAGTTATAAAAGGAAGATACCTCAAAATAGTAAGCACCATCTACGATAAACTCACAGCTAGCATATTGCTAAACAGACAGAAACATTTCACCTAAACATTTCACCTAAAAAGTGGAGCAAGACAAAGTTGCCCACTCTCACTCCTCTTGTTCAACATTGTGTTGGAAGTCCTAGCTAGAGTAATTAGACAAGAGAAGGAAATCAGGGGTATCCAAATAGGAAAAGAGGAAGTCAAGTTATCCCTCTTCACTGACAATATGATCCTATACCTTGAAAATCCAAGAGAATCTGTCCAAAACCTGCTTGCACTGATAAAATACTTTGGCAGAATCTCAGGGTACAAAAAATGTGCAAAAGACAGTTGCATTCTTATACATCATCAACAAGCAGGTGGACCAAAAAAAAGCACAATCTCATTCACAATAGCCACACACAAAAAATGAAATACCTCGGCATCTTCCTAACCAGAGAAGTGAAAGACCTTTACAATGAGAACTTCAAAACACTGCTGCTGAAATAAATCCAAGAAGATACAAACAAATGGAAAAATATTCCATGCTCATTGATAGGAAGAATCAACATTGTTAGGATGTCCATCCTACCAAAGACAATCTACAGATTTAACGCAATATCCATTAAATTACCAACATCATTCTTCTCAGACCTGGATATGACAATACAGAAATTCATATGGAAACATAAATGACCATGAATAGCCAAAACAATCCTTAGCAAAAGAAACAAAGTAGGAGGTGTCACACTTCCAGACTTCAAACTTTACTATAAGGCTACAATAATGAAAACAGTCTGGTATTGGTACAAGAACAGGCAAACGGACCAAGGTAACAGGACAGAGATTCCAGAAGCGAAGTCTCAATTTCTCAACCAACTCTTCTTTTACAAAGTCTCCAACAACAACCATGGGGAGGAGGAGAATCTATTCAGTAAATGATGCTGGGAAAATTGGCTGACCACATGCAGAAGATTGAAACAGATATCCTACATATCACCATACACAAAAATTAACTCTAAATAGATCAAAGACCTAAACACAAAACCTCAAACTATAAGAATCTTAGAAAATGCAGGAGACACCCTTGTGGAAATTGGAACTGGCAACCAATTCCTGATCAAAACCCCCTGTGCCCATACCATAAGAGATAAGATAGACAATTGGGAACTCATCAACGTGACAAGTTTTGCAGAGCAAAAGCAACCATCAAGAGAGTTGGGGAGACAGCTCACAGAATAGGAAAAAATACTCAAACTCCTTAACCTCCACTTCTTCATTTATGAAATGTCTAACACCAACATGGTGCTTAACTCACATGGCTAGATTGAGGTACTGAAGTTATTATGTATATTAGGTAGATAAATGCTCAGGTATAATTAATGGTAACTGTGGATTTTGGGTCCCTTCCTCTGATTATTTCTTGATTAGTGCAGTAAGAGTACAGAATATGTTTCCTTCCATCTGGAAGAGTTACATTAAGAAAAAAATAATGTATAGATTTTTACTTTAAATATACAGATATTAAATTATACTGTTATTACTCATTTCCATTAGACTTTTCTCTTGATGTTGTTGCATGTCTAAGAAGTTCTTTAATTACCTTAAATAGTAATTAGACACAAAGAAAATGCTTTGTGAATAACAGAGATGGCTTTCCGTTATAGACACAAGCTTAAAGGCAAAGAGCCTGTCCTCCTTCCTATCTCTGTGTTTCTGTTTGTTTATGCACACTTTATTGATAAGTCATGATACTGTTACTTTAGTACAAATAAATTGAAGCAAAGACTGGAATCAGAAGGCATGTTCTAGTTTATGTGGTCTAATATTGTCATTTAATAGATGAGGAAGCTGTGACCCAAACACTTGTGGGTTGTGTGAGAGGAGACGGCTAATTAGCATGGCTGCTGCAAAAACTCTGGTAATTCGATGTTCTTTTCACAACTACATCTAATCCTATTCTGGTAGCTATTTTAAATGCTTTCAGAAGGTAAATATGCACTGAGATAACAGACCTTAGAGATAATTTAAACTTGAGAGATTTGTCTAGTTTTCTTTGGTTCAAAGGGTCCCATATGGATTCATCTTAGACTTTAGTTCAAAATATTATCAAAATATATTGAATGCCTAAAAGCAGGCATTCACTCAACACATACACACGATATGAGGCTAAAAAATGATTGCCTGTATTTTGGGGGGACGCTAGAAGAATTTACATTTTTATATCCAGTCCTATACCTTGACCTTCTTTGTTGATGTCTTTACCAAGTGTTTTGATAGTGCCCAGAGTCAGTAGGTCTGAATTAGAATTCTCTTTACTTCTCAAAACAGCTTCCCTTTGATCTGTCCTGGCTTCCTTCTATCTGCCGTAATAGCATCGTTGCTCTGGCTACCCTAGCTGGAAACTTTGATTCTGTCTTTCATGTCTTTCTCCTTCAGTCATATTTATTCAGTCAATATATTCAGCTGCTTTTCACAGTCATTCTTAATTCCCGTAATACGTTCACAATATTCTTACTGCCCTCAGTAATAGCTCCTTTCTTGCAAGCTGTGTGAAAAACATTCTTCCAAATTGATCTTTTTCCTCTTTAATAATTCCAAAACTCTCAGTCACTTCCTGTTGCTTTTAAAATAAATTCTCAACTTAAGCATAAAAATAGCACTCTTCTAGAACGTGAGCCCCAACTTCCCAACTTGTGTTTCTAACTTCTTCTCCTCCTCCTCCTCCTCCTTCTTCTTTCTTTTTTGGACACTAATCTTTTGCTTTCAACAAATTGTTCTACTGATTAGTCCTTGAAGGTTCCCAGTAATGGCAGTTTAATCATATTTGTTATTCCAGGAGGCTCTTCCCTGTCCTCTTCTGTCCTGTTTTTGAGACTCATCCTAAATTCTACCTCTTCTAAGACACTTACCCCAATGGCCCCATCATTAAACAATCTCTCTTTCCTTCAAACTTCTAAAAGTACTTTGGTAATTATAATGTGTTCTATACGTTTAGCACATATATGCGCTTATTTTGACATTTTTATCTTGACGAATCATCAGACAACTAGCCTGTCAATTCCTCATGAGCAGGGTTTTCGAAACAGCTAGGATTCTAAATTGAGGGTACTGTCTCTGGTAAGTGCCAAAAAGTATCTATTAGCCTTTCTAAAACAAAACAAAAAGTACTCACAAATCATAATTAGTTAGTTAAATTTAGAATAAGAAGTTCTACAGGAAAACAGAAGAATTTAGAAACAGGTCAATTGTAAACTGAAAGTAACATTTTATCTCAACGTTAATTGAGAATCTAGAATTTACTGGCCATGGTGCTGGGCGGTGAGGATAGAGAGATAAATTAGATACCCTTCTTCATAGGCTTGATGAAAGAGGAGAAGAAAGAAAAAACTTTTGAGCTTGAAAATGAGTTTGTGTGGGGATGGAGATAGGTGACGTGGTCATATGAAGGGCCTGGCAGAAAGGTAGAAGAATGTCTTTCTTTCAAAAGGTAGTCAGCTACAGTTCCATCTGGTTTCAACGTGGAGTAAAATGAATCCTTGTGAAAGTGCTACATTCATCTTTATCAAGCTCTGAGCTGTGCCTGTGGTCGGTGGCAGCGAGCCTAGTTTTCCATTGTTTACAACAACAAATGGTTTAAAATGAATAAAAATTCCCTAAGTTCTGTTGTAAGGTGATAATAATAATAATAAAACACAAACACTATTATCATTAAGTTTGTTATACTTGCCCATCTGCAACTGTGACCATATTTCAGCATTTTATTGCTTAATTTAGAAATAGGTAACCTCTGCTGCCAAAAACAATGGAGAATGTCAAGTGTAGAGGGACCAAACCTAGCATATGGGCTGTAGCTGTGCATCTTGGAGAACGACCTTAGTTGCTTTGCTCCTTTTCGTTGCCTGGGAGTTAAAGGTCTTCAACAACTCATGGCAGTGAATAATTTATCTGCAGTAAAAGAAGCTTCATTCATTTTATTTCTTTGTTGGCTTATTAAAATGATACAAACTCATTCCAATGTAAAATTCCAAGAGCAAATTTATCACATTAGTAGAAGCAACTATTTAATACCAATGGTAACCGATTAAGCAAATAATTAAAATAAGAACAGCAATACACAGATACAATGGTATTCTGTTTTATAATAAAAAGCTTCACAATACAGATAACCAAACTGATATTACTCTAGGATTCTTGTAATACTAATGAGAGAGTTAAGATGTTTCAAAGCCCAAGTTTCCTTCCAACTTCAACTTGGGTACCTTGTTGGTTTTCTTAGCTGACTTTTCTTTTCCCTTTACTAGTCCTTAATGTTGTTCTAGCCAGGACTTTTCTGTTTAGTTCTTTGCTCCTCTCTCTGGGTAATCACAGTTTCTAGTCTCTAAATGCCACCTATTTGTCAATTATATCTAAATTATATTTCCAGATCTGATTTTATTACTGAACTCTAGAGTTCCAACTGCATCCTATATATCTCCAGCAAAACTCACAGTTTCTTTAATCCAGAATCATTCCTCCACCAAGTGCCAAATGGCTCGAGCCACCTGGAAGACACCTTCAATTTCTGTCTTTTGAACTCACCCTTCACAAGTGCCATTAGCACCCTGAATCCACTCATTTACCCCCATCCCTACTGCTCCAATTCAGGTCGAGTCTCATCAGTTCTTTCTGTTTTCTTCCTGGCTTGCGTACAGTTAATTCTTCACCCAGCTAGACAGAGCTTTAAGAAATGTTCATCAAATCACATCATTTGTTTGCTTCAAGTTCTCAAATGGTTTCTGTGTCTACTTAAAATACAGAGTCTTCACCACAGCCCAGAAGGCCTTCTGTGATGTGGCCCCTCCGCCCTCTTCTCCTCCCTGCAACACTATGATCGGTGCTCCAACTACACTGGCCTGCTTTCCGTTCTTGAAATGTACCAACCCTAATCTTGCTCAAGGGTCTTTATACTTGCCACTCCTGCCTGAAATCCTTTCACCCTCCATCTTTTCATGGCTGGCTTCTCTTAGATATTCAGGACTCAGCACAAAAACTACCTCCTACCCAAGTACTCTTCTGCCTGTCTAATCTCAAGTGGTCCATTCCCATTAGTCTTTCTCTTTACTAAATTAAATTTCCCCATGGGTTTTAATATTTGAAACCACTTTGTTTATTTACATGTTTATTTATTTGTTGTTTGTCTTTTCCCATATAAAATGATTCTTCACAACCTTTTTCTTTTAAGTTGTTTTAATAGTTCTATAAAGTCACTGTGAACATTGAATTAGTAAATACTAACCTATTACTCCTACAGGAAATACAGTCAGGTTGCTAAAGCCACTGGCTCAATATTCTCACCAACTCAACTTTAATGTGCATTTCTGTTTAAAGACACTTTAAAAAGGTATATTAGTGATTAATTAACACTGGCCTCATGACTAGCAGCATTATAACTCATATCTGAGTGGAGCTTTCCTAACACAAGTTGTTGGTATTGTTGCTGTTTTCCTATGAGATGTACTACAGCCTTTTTACAATTAGAGACATTAGACAGAACTTTGGCACTGTGCTTGGGAGTAATATTAAACAACAAAATCACCAACAAGAAGGTGTGAATGACATGACACTAAATAGACCACAGAAAAGATATTTTTTGGTAGTATGAGAGCTGAAATAAGTAGGCAGACTGTCATCTTGCTCAGCTTCGGCCTGAAAAGTGCAAGTCAGCTGATTTAAAATAGTCACCTCTATGTGCATGTTTGTGGACCACTGTGAAAACATAATGGGTATTGATTCTTAGGTTACAAATATAACATTTTAGTGAGTAGGTAAATTAGGAAATATGGAATTAGTGAATAACAAGAACTGACTGTATCTGTATGGCACCTAGGGGTAAGTATACCTGCGGCTTTCATGCCTTGATTAATATACACCAAGTAGAGATGTCTAATCCAGTACAGAATTGGATATGTGATTCTAGAGTTCAGTGATCCAGCATCCCCAGAACCCATCTCAGACACCTGAAGGGCTGAGGGAATTACTCAATTGGCTTATTAGTTTACCCCAACTGGAAAGGAAATATCTGCCCTAGATTTTTATCTTCAGGAGAATTTGCCTATTGTTTTCTCTACTGTAACCCTACCATCTCGGACAAAGGCTGGCACATAGTACTTATAGACCAGATGAAATTGGGGCGACTTCTCATTCTCCGATGCTGAAACAAAAATAAGGGGGGGGGGGAGAGAGAGAGAACATTTTTGTGCATTTTTCAGAAGAATTGAGATAGTTTACAATATAATCATTGACATTATAAGTCAAGAATTCTTAACACTAAATGAAAAACAAAAGCCAAGTAACAAAAGGGGAAGGCAAGAAGAAAAAGTTTTGTTTATCTCTATCTCTATTTCTACCTCTATCCCTGTCTATCTATCATCTATCTATCAATCAATCATCTGTCAACTATCTATTTATCACCTATATCATCTATTATTTATCTATCTATCCATCTAATCTATCATCTATCTATCCACCTACCATCTCTCTCTCTCTCTTTCTGTACCTACCTACCTATCTATCTACTTATCTAGCTAATATACCTACAATATATCCATCTATCTGGATAGCAGAATGGTTAAGATCCAATTGATTTCTCTTATATTTACACCCTTATTATTCTTTCTCTTGGAACTCAAGGATAGGAAATACTTCTATTCTAATAAATATAATTTATTTTGTTTTGTAAAAATTCTTTTGTTTATTTTTATTCTAGTAAACTCATGCTTATAGTATGCTGCTTCATATTAATTTGAAAAGAGGGGTAGGTGTGCTTAAATAAATGGAAAAATAAAATTACTTCTAGTTCCAGGAAATACTAATCTAGAATAAACAATACTGAGATTCCCGGTAGCTAGAGTAAAGAAGGAAATATGATAGATTGTATAGATTTCATTTTTTGGCAGAAGTGAATTTTCTACTTATAATAAAAATCTTTTCTCTATGTGAAATTTACTTTTTGAATCTTTAAGGTAACTTCAGCAAGTTGTAAAATATTGAGAGGAAAAAATCCTAAAATGTATTCAGTTTTATTAAATGCCACATAATTTACTGAGTCACCTTTAATTTCTCTCATCCTCCATTTAATCTTTACCACGAATCTGTAAAGTATGTACTAATATCATGTATTGATGATGAAAATGTGAAGAATTTTAGGTAGATCTTCACTGGCTTTTACTGACTACTGAAAAGATAATGTAAAATTTCAGATCTTTGCAGTTCTGTGAGAAGCCAGAGTGATACAGTCAAGATATATAACTTCCCAGGCTTTGTTAAACTATGGGGTTAAAGCTTTGAAATGATTTCTAGTATTTTCCAAGGAAAACACTCTTCTATCTGACCATGTCAGGCAGCAAAAGAGGTAGTTTCATCGGGGCTAAGCCTGCATTAGGGAGACTAATGGCATCGGAACTTATTTTCATAAGAAAGGTGTGACCTTGTCATTCAGAATTGGTGTCAACTTGAGTGGGCGATTTTAAAATATCACTCCGTTGAGAGTGAATGATTCATGGATGTGCTGAAAAGCATTTAGGAATCATTTTCATCCAGCTCTCTTTTAAAGGCTGTTAAATTTTGCCATCATTGATATGCAGCTGGGCTGACCATGCTGAGGTGCATATGTCCTAGGGTAAAATTGAAATTGAAGTGGACGTGACATGAGAAACTTGGTACTGATGTGCCAGAGAGCCTGCAAAAGAAAGGAATTATTTTCTGTTATCAGAATGTCAGAGACACAGAGCTTGGTTGATTGAATGGCTGCTCTGAGTAAAATAGAATTCTCTGTGTGTTTAGAACTCCACCACTTCTCCATTTCCCTTCTGAGAGAATTTCCAGGAACCAGATATGAAAATCAATGACAGAAACCCCTACGAGACCTGAAATTAGATAGAATTTGCAGCACTGATGGGTATATACCCTCTGTTTGAAATGCAATGAAAGAACTGGGCAGTGCAAAATAGCATGGACCTTGGGACATTGTAGTCTTGGGGTTGAATCTTAAATCTGTTGGCCTTGGGCAAGTTATTGGAGCCTCAGCTTTTTCATCTATCAAATGGAAACCTCAAAGACTTATGTGGGTCTGACAAAATATAAACTACTTGTCTTGCTCTCACACCCCACTTAATACACTTCTGGTCCCAGAGGTGGGGAAGGGGTTTCTTATTCACCAAGAAATTCTACAGTGGCACTGGCCGGGTGTCCTCTAATTCAATTCAATTCAATTTTGACACCTACCTGGAAATAGCATCAGAGCTCACGAGGTAAGGATTCAGTTCTACAAGACTGTCCCCATTTCAGATGTCAGTTGCAAGCCCCAGGTTGTGGTCCATGCTTCTGATTAATTGGTTATAAATCAGGGTTCCTGAGACTCTCTCCCTGGGTTCAAGTAATTTGCTAGGGTGGCTCATAGAACTCAGCTAAACACGCTCCTTATATTTACCGACTTAGCATAAAGGATATAACAAACGATATAGATGAACAGCCCAATAGAAGAGATAAATAAGGCAAAATGTATGGAAAGGGCATGGGGTTTCCATGTTCTCTCCAGGTGCACCACCCTGCAGATACCTCCATGTGTTCAGCAACCCCAAAGCATTCCTTGTTCTGCAGGTTTTTATGGAGGCTTCCTGAATGAAGCACTATTGATAAAGTCACTGATCGGTAGTGCTTAAATCAGGAAGTCTCCATAAAAACTCAACCTCTAGTCAGTCTCTCCTCGGTCCACAAAGGTCAGGGGATGGTTCTGAAAGTTCCAGACCTCAAATCACATTGTTGATTCTCCCGAAAACCAGCACCCATCCTGTTTGTCCAGGAGGGCATCAAAAGTCATGTCATTTGAAGATGCTCTTATCACCCAGGACACTCCAAGGGATCTAGGAACTCTGTGTGCTCTGTTTCAGATGCTCTGGACACTCAGGAAATTACATAGGTCTTACGAGCTCTGTGCCAGGAACTTGGGTCAAAGCCCAAATATTAGAACAAAAGATTCTCCTAGTGTGCCTAACTGCAAAAGTTTTAGTTGCTTTGTGTTGGGAACCAGGGGTAAAAAACAAATATATACTTTTCTTGTATCACAGTGAAGATCCAGTGAAACAATGTATCTTCAGACTCTGTCATGTTACAGGCACTCAGCCAATACTAATGAAATTCTGTCTTCCTTATTAAAAAGTCAGGACTAATGACCAGTGAGCACAGACTTCCTCTCACAAGGCTTGAGATTTTTTCTGCCACATGGCTACTTACTGTGCTCTGAAACACCAGTTCTCATGCAAACTAGTGCAGCCTCTTTGGAAGACAGTGTGGCACTTTCTGAAAGAACTAGAAATTGACCTTCCATATGACCCAGCAATTCCCCTATAGGGAATATACCCAGAGGAACTCAAATCATTCTACAAAAAAAAGATACCTGCACACATATGTTTGTTGCAGCTCTATTCACAATAGCAAAAACATGGAACCAACCATGTTGCCCATCAAAGCTGGAATGGATTTAAAAAATGTGGTACATATACACAATGGAATATTATGCAGTCATAAAGGACAAACATATGCACTTTGCAGCAACTTGGATGGATTGAGAGTCAATCATACTCAGTGATCTATCATAGAAACAGAGTACCATATGTTTTCACTTATAAGCAGAACTTGAGCAATTTTAATACTACAAGTATATAATACTATAATAATATAAGAAAGGGATTGGCAGTGGTGGGAAACTGTCAAGGATGGGGGGTGGGATTGGCAGTTGAGGGAAACTGCAAGGGGAGGGAGAGGTATACTTCATCAATAAGGGTACCTGCATAATCAACGTTTGTATACCTAACCCTGAATTGTACCCCACATCCTTATAATAAAAAAAACTAGAAAAAAAAGAAAAGAAAGAAAGAAAGGAAGAGAAAGACAAACCATTTCTCAAATGTGGCTGCACATTGGAATTACCTGGGCCGCTTTAGAAACTACTGATGCTTGGCCCTAAACTTTAGGAAATCTGATTTACTTATTCTGAGGTATGTCCTAAATATCAGGATTTTTAAAAGCTCACCAGGCTGGGTGTGCTTGCTCGTGCTTGGAATCCTAGAACTTTGGGAGGCTGAGATGGGAGGACTGTTTGAGGCTAGGAGTTCAAGACCAGTTTGTTCAACATAGGAAGATCCCATCTTTATAAAAAAACAAAAAAATTAGCTGGATATGGTGGTGTGTGCCTGTAGTCCCAGCTACTCAGAAGGCTGAGATAGAAGGATTGCTTGAGCCCACTTCAAGGCTGCAGTGATCTAGGGTGGTACCACTGTACTCTAGCAAGAGAGCAAGATCTGGACGCCTAAAAAAAAAAAAAAAAAAGTGCTCACCAGATGTTTCTAATATGCAGCCCAGATTGATGAGCAGAGGTCTGAGAGGTTGTAATAAGGGATGCCCTGCTCATCATCTAATATACATTTATTCCTTTGTTACCAGAAGCTATACATCCAAAGGTTATGGTATTTTGCTTTCTCTCTGAGTTGTAACTTTTGCCAAGGCAAAGGATGCTCTCTTGCCAAAGGTCATTGGGTAAGGCAATTGGTCTAGTCTTTTTTTGGAAGGACCTGACAGGTAATTCCAAGAATTACACTCTGCTTCTTGATTAGGGCAGGCAGTAGGTCATGGTATGGGCAGACTAAAGAATATGCATCTATTTAAGTACCAAACATATATAACAAAAGGAAATACTATAGCAAGACTGGAGATTTTGGGAATAAAGAAAATGAACTGACAGCAGGACAAATGAAAAGTTATGTTTAAGAGATTACCAAAAAATATGCTAAAACTGATACATGGCTAAGGAAATCATCAGGTAAGTGGGAAAGGAAGTATGTACATAGCAGTATGATTAAGATGTGGACATATATGCACATATATATGCGCATATATATATGCATATGTATATGTAAAATAAAGTGGTCAAAAACAATCAACTGTTGATTATCCAGAGTTTAGAAGTTTACAGATTTTTCCTGGACACTACTAAAAGGTAGTGCATTTGTGAAAGAAGGATGCTGTCATGACTGGATTTGTTGTGAACATATTGGCAGGCAGCCTGAACCTGGGATTCATAGTAACCTGTTGAATCCACAGCGTGCTTACTAGAATGCAGGAGTGCTAGTGCCTTTTAATTCATGGAAGCACAACTCATAGGTGGCTTCTCTCTCTGAATTTATCTGATTGATATTGAAAACCGGGGAGGAGCTCAAGCTGAGGGTCATAGGATGCCTATTGATCATAAGGAGAAGACAAGACCTTTCAAGACAAAAGTCATAGAATTAAAGATAATTGTTTTAATGACCAGATAATTTTTCTCAACATTGCTTTATAATATTTCTCCTATAAACATCAGAAAATTTTGGTTAAAATCAGGCCTGTAAATTGAAGGGACATTGTGAAGTTAAAGAAAGATATTTTCAGATTTTTATTTAAGTACTCAATTTGGAGCTAGATTGAGTACATCCAGGCTCTCCTGTTATGAGATTTCACCATCTCCTAAGATTCTGTGAATCAGATTACTTTTTGTCTTCTTTCGGACCTTTATTTTTTATTACCATCAAAGATATATAAAAGAGGTTTGAAGACCACAAATATGTAATACAATTGTAATAAGAATCAAATCTATTTGAAGTGTGTGTATATACATATGTGTATATGTGTGTGTGTGTATATATATGAGAAAACAGAATATAGGGACAGACAGAAAGAAACGAAGAGGGGCAAACAGACTCATACACACAAGCTTTTGAAATCTTCCTATACTCCCACCTCAGATAGCTTTGAAATTTCTTAGCTTGTGATGAGACTCTCAAAGACAGGGCATAGATGAACATTTGGAGGTAATTTATATGCCTTAGTTGATGCTAAGGGTTAACTGAAGCAGTCACAGAGCTAGAAGTTCTTCTCTGGCCCTCTGCCCTAAATGTTCTTCTCTGGCTCTACTTACCCACAGAAGTTTGAGTAATTTCTCCCAATTTCTCAAGAAAACTTATCCCGTTTTTAAGTAACACTACCGAAAAGTCATTCCTTTACTCATTGCATTATTATTGTAGCAGCTAAAAATGGGAGACAAACAAAATGATCATCAGTAAGAGAATATTCATGTAAACTATGGTAGATCCATTCAGTGGTTGAACAGCATGCAACTGTTAAATAAAATGAACTAGATCCATCTTCACATAATAATAAAAAATGCTGTCCAAAAATGCAGTCACATAAAAGTAGCAGGATGCAGAACAATGGCATACTATCAGTCACAATATAGACATAAACCTTTCTAATTTCTAGAAAGACATACAAAACGAATTTGCTGCTCATCTCTGGGGATTAAGAATTACAGTTGAGGAGGTGCTGTTATTTTATTTTATAGCTTTAAGATTGTTTTTAAACCTCACACATTTTCCTTAAAATAAGTAAAATACGGAAAGTTGTTTTTTAAGTTGAGAAAAATATTTACTATAGGGCTTCAAGCTTTAACAGCTATGTGCCTAAAGAGATTTAATTTCTAAATACAGTTGCCAAATTTGCTTAAAAGTAATGCCTACAAGAACAGACATTGTATTGCTTGGTTCACATTGTATAATAAAGTACAATGTTTTGATCCTAATATATTTTGGTAAATGCTATTTTAAGTCATTGAAATTGCCGTTGGCTCAGTAAGCATTTTTCTTTCAAATATTTGCATAGTGGTACAGGATTTTAAGAACTTTTCCAGTCTGATCCATGGTGATAATAAAACCCTGAGTGTCTACATATGGGAAATAAGGTGAGTTTCAAATGTTCATTTATTACTATTGGATTTATTTTTGTATATTTTGGCAGGTCTCTGATTACAGTTTTCATATACCCAAACTGTCATGAGTGCACAAAGCAATGTCAATTGACATGCATTCCGACAAGCTATTTGCAGCCCTCCAATCTTGAAGTCAGACTCAATTGCATAATTACTCTAAAGATACATCTGCCTTAAAATGATCTAGTCAGTCAATCGATAAACTGAAAACTAGTGCTAACTTTCATACAGTGCAAAAGGCAAAGCTTATTAAAGGACTGATGCATGTCCACAAGGTGGAAGGCAGGCATGGTAGGTCTACTTCAGAATATTTGACCTTTTTTTCAGATAGGTAACAGGAACAAGGGGCAATGTCTGTTTGCCATGGCATGATGCCATTAGCAAGTGATCTTTCCAGATTAATTATGAGAGGATGTATAGCCCTTTGGTAATTTGACAGTGCTTCATTATGAAAGCTTCAAGTAGGCAGATGTTTCCCTACATCTGAAGGATGTAGGGAAGGAATCAGGAAAGTATAGTGACAACTTCATTGTAGACTGGTAAGAATTCAGATTTCTTCTTGCAATAGAATTGCTAGATGAGCTGAAATGTACGCAGTTCAGTTATTGCGTGTTAGATTGGTAATCCATCATTTGATGCACATAGGAAGGAACAATCATAGAGTGCCACTAATCTTTCTATTAATTAGAACATCAAAACATCACTACCTTAAAAGCTATCCCCACCCAGGAGCATTCCACCAGTAACATATTTAAAAGAAAACTTGAGAGATGAAAAATCAAATATGTGGCATTAGTTTAAGTATGCCTTTGAGAATATATGGAATTAACTGTATTCTCGCTCAGTAATATTATTATTACCATTAGCTGTTTGCCAGTGGCTAGAGGCATAATTTTCTTTTTTACTGCTCACTGGACCCAAGCCTAGTCAATTTAGTGTAGTTGGCTGTGGCGTCTCTCACTTTCTTAAAACACAGGGCTTTCCAATTTCCAAGAATGTTTATGGTATCAGAGTAATTTGAAACAGGTGTTTAAGCCTCACGCCTGTGCTGTGCAACAGAAGGTTTATATATTTGTCATTATATATTGAGACAGACCACGGCACTTGGAATGACCATCTGTCACCAAAGCATGCTGTGCTCTGAATGTAAGAGAAATAGGGCTTTTTTCACTGTAAACTCCTTTAAAAGTAATGGGATTCATTCCCCTACCTTCGGCATCCTTGCTCATTATTGTTTTGGATAAAACCAAAAGAAATATTTTGGTTTCTTTGCTTGCAGAATATCATCAGTGAGAGAACATTTGAATATGGCATCACATTTCTGCTTGCTTTGGCTTACAAAATTATGTCTCAACTTTGAGAAAGCTTTCAGCCCATGGGTTTCTCCCAGAGCAGTAATATTTTAACCTATGTATTTCCTTCTTTGTTTTACAGCACTACATGGTCTGGATTTTAAGAACTAGTTCTCTTTGCAAGAATTGAGGCTTTCGTTTCGTGGTTGCCAACTCCTGTACCCACAGAGACCAGGAAAGTAATGTGTATTAGTGGATCTGACAGGGTACCCACTGTGGCTCTGGAGAGAGCGTTGCCCTTCAGGAGGGAGCAGTTCATAGATCTGCTGATAACTATTGTGTAAAAATGCAGACCCAGCACCACCTCATCTATCAATCTATCAAAATAAACTGGAAATCTGGATTTTTACAGCTGACTCCTAATGTTTAAATATTGGCAATGCATTTAAAACATTTAAGTAGCTGTTTGGGTCAAAGAAAGATATATGCAGTCTGAGGTCTGCCTGTTTAGAAGCTATTGCTTGACTAAAAATCCCCTGATTCAACTAGAAGATATTCTTTCAAAGTTAATAAGATATTTTGCCTTTGGGGTGTACACCTATGGTTTATTATGGCAAGAATTGTCCAGCTCGATATTATCTTTTTGATAGCTTGCTAATGACAGTGGTGGTGATACTGAGGTTGTGCCTCTTTCTTTCATTGCTTGATGGATATACTCTGAGGTCATATACACATTTACTGTCTCATAGATTTACACATTGTAGCATAACTTGGACTTGGAAGAAAAATTAGCAAGATGTGCTGCAGGTAACTCCGAAACTACAAGGGCATTACTCAGGAATTTGGAGACTACTGAAGTATCCATTATTTTAAAGATGAACATAAAATGTATTCAATTTTTTCCACACTGAGTATGTATAAGTGCCTACTATGTGTTAGGCACTGTTCCATTTATTTTTTTCAACAAATATTTACTGAGTGCTAACTATGCACCAAGCATTATTCTAGGAACTGAGGATATAGCAGTGCAGGGGCAAAAAAAAAAATCAGACAATGATCTTTGTCCTAATGAGGTTGTGGGTGACAAATAGTTGGCAAAATAAATAAATCAAATACATATTTTGTTAATTGTGATAAGGACAATGGAGAAAATAAAACAGAAAAGAATACAGGGAGTAAATTAGAGGTAGAAAGTTGGAAGTTAAGAATGATGTCACACTTGGGCTGGAGTAACTGGGCTGGTGGAATGGCCATGATTGGGATAAGGAAAAATTGAAGGAGGAGTAGGTTTGGAGAGGAAGATCAGGAACTCAGTTGTGGATACATTACTGGATGATGCCTCTTAGACACTAGTAGGCAGTTGGATTTCAAGGGACATGTCCAAACTGGAACTTGAAGCTTGGGAGTGACCAGATGGTATTGGAAACCATGAGACTGCAGAGGAGTGACAGATGGAAAGGAGAGGAATTCCAATAACTGAGCTCTGTAGTATTTACAATGATTTAGTGGACAGGGGATGAGAAAGAACCAGCAAACAACGTTGGGAAACAATGGACAGTTGAATGAACAGTTGAAGTAGGAGAAAAAACAGGGTAGTTAGTTTGGAATCCTGGAAAGTGTAAAAATTGCTTTGGCAGCACTTCATGAAATTTCAGACTCTGAATTCTACCCCCAGACACTCACTCTCTCTCCCCTCTCTCCTTTCTTTCTTTCTCATTCTCCTTCTCTGTTCTCTTCCTTCCTCTCCTTTCTCTCTCTCTCTCTCTCTTGTCTGTCTCTCTTTCTATGTCTCTCTCTGTCTCCCCCATATCTCCTCTCTCTCTTCTGTCTTCTCTCTCTCTCACTGCTCTCTCTCTTCTCTCCTCTGTCTCTCTCTCTCACACCCACCCAGCCACCCACACACATTTCTGTTCAGTTGTTCTGAGTGAGGTCCCACAATCTGTCAAACACCTACTCAGTGAATGATTGTGAGGGCTGATGGCCTGTCCAGATGGTTCAGGGTCAGGAAAGAGTATATGGAGCTGAAGAAGTGAGGGAACAGAAGCTCAGGATAACAGGACTTACCAGGCAATAGATGACTAAAGGCATGATGCAGTCGATGGCATGACTGACTTGAGGGAACTGTTTTAGTTGGGCTCTATGTCGATTCCAGGTATTGGGAGACAGCTCAGGCTATAGGTGAGGGTGGCTAATTGGATACACCAAGCCAGTGCGTGTGGGACTGGAAGTCATACAGACCATGCTGCAAAACTTGTCTGCCAAATCAATATAAAATCAATCCCAAATTAATGGAAAAACAATCAGCCTTGTCTGCACTACTAGCTTGACAATCTATTCCAACTGGTTCATGCATCTGCTGAGTTGTAGGAAGGAGGCAATGGAATCTTTTTCATCCCCACGGTCCAGCTCTTAGCAGCACAGTGCTTGACACTTTACAGGCTGCGTCAGTGTTTGCCAAGTGCAGGAAGGTGAACCAACCAAGCAGACATGGACACACGATGCATGCATGGGAATAGATCACTCTCAGCCACTTCAGGGCTAAAATTTTGTGTATATGAGTATTTCATATATTCCTTCTTTTTTGTAAGATGGATAGATATGATTGGACTTTATATCCTGGAAGAACACTGTAATTTGATTTTTTTTAGCCATGAGTTTTAAACTTATCAGTAACTCTTTACAGATATGGTTTGTTATGGAGGCAATGTCAACTCCAACAGCAAATCCTTGACAGCTCTTTGTTGATAATGGGCTTTACCATCCATGTCAGTGTCACCCTGAGCTAGAAGCCTGCTTAGCCTGAGGCAGGGAAAACTTTTGTGGAAGTTTAAAAAAACACAAAACATTGTTAATGAACTTGTTCATTTGGACACCAAGAAACTATGCTCCTAGTTGTCCCTCCCCCACAATTGGCTCAGACTGGATCTTTTTAAATTCTATAACAGAAGCATTTTTTTCCTCAGCTTTAGGCCTTTTACATGATTTGCAGTACTGAGCCTTTTCTGTGCACCTTGTGGAATAATAACAAAGTTTTGACTCTTTACTTCTTAGAGGACCCAGTTTAATGCATAGAACTCTGTGATCTACCTCTTTTTCCCAAAAGAGTCACACCTCGCTTCCTGTAGGAGTGAAAGATATTCTCTCTGAATCCCTCCCCTCTTTCTGAAGAGAGGTTTCCCTGTCTTCAGAAAGTTTCCCTCTATGGATTTGGCAGACTTTTCCCCTAACTGCTAAGTGAAGAATCTTGTCCAATACACCAGGTTCTAAATTCTGAGCTCTTCTGTTTTTCTGTTTAATGGCATACCATCTTGACTAAAATTTAAATTTTGTCCTTCTACCAAATGGGGGTTCTCTTTAACTACACTTTAAAAAAAATTATTTTAAATGTGTTGGGTACAATTCAGGGTTAAGTATACAAATGTTATTATGGAGGTACCCTTGTTGATGGGGTGTGCCTCCCCACCAGCAGTTTCCCACTGCTGCCAATTCCACCCACCTCCCCTGGCAGTTTCCCACTACTGCCAATCTCTTTCTTATAGTATTATGATAGTTGTTCAAGGTCCACTTATGAGTGAGAACATGTGATGCTCGGTTCTTTGTTTCTGTGAGAGATCACTCAGTATTATAGTCTCTAAGTTCATCCAAATTGCTGTGAAATTCATAATTTGGCCCTTCTTTATTACTGCATAATATTCCATCGTGTATATGTCCCACATTTTAAAAAATCCTGTCCTCTTTTGATGGGCAGCACTGCTGGTTCCATGTTTTTACTATTGTAAATAATGCTGCAATAAACATGCATATGCAGGTATCCTTTTCATAGAGTGATTTGAGCTCCTCCGGGTACACTCCCAGTAGGGGGATTGCAGGGTCATATGGGAGGTCGATTTTTAGATCTTTTGGGAATTGTCATACTCTTTTCCACAGAGGTTGTACTAGTTTACATTCCCACCAACAGTGTAGAAGTGTTCCACTTTCCCTACATCCTCTCCAGCATCTGTTGTTTTTTGAGTTATTGATGATGGCCAGCCTGATTGGAGTTGGGTGGTATCTCGGTGTGGTTTTAATTTGCCTTTCTTTGATGACTAGTGAGGCTGAACATTTTTTCATGTATCTGTTGGCTACTCATATATATGTCTTCTTTTGAAAAATATCTGTTCATATATTTTACCCACTTTGTAATGGGGCTGTTTGTTTTTTTCTTTTCAGTATGCTTGAGTTCCTTGTAGATCCTAGATGTTAGGTCTTTGTCAGATATTTTTTTCCCATTCTGTGGGCTGTCTTCCTGCACTCTCAATAGTTTCTTTGGCTTTGCAGAAGCCTGTCCATTTGATGAGGTCCCACTTGTCTATCTTATCTCATATGGCATGGGCACTTGGGGTTTTGACTAGGAATTGATTGCCAGTTCCAATTTCCATCAGGGTGTCTCCTCAATTTTCTAAGGTTCTCATAGTTTGAGGTTTTACATTTAGGTCTTTGATCCATTTAGAGTTGATTTTTTGTGTATGGTAAGGATCTCGTTTGAATCTTCTGCATGTGGTCAACCAGTTTTCCCAGCACCATTTACTGAATAGATTCTCCTCTCCCCAGTGGTTGATGTACACGTTTGTTTTCTGCATCCTTGAAACTACAAAATTTTGTAGAGAAGCATTAGTTATTGTCACCAGAAAGTATTTTGTAGTGAACTAATGACTTACAAAAATGAGTCCTCACTCAAATGTCTCTCTCTGCTCAACACTAACATCTCTGGCCTCATTGTCTCAACATCTTTGAGGTTCGATCTATGGTCACAATTTAGGACAATAAACAATAAATCCATAGTTAATGTTCATAAAGCAAAATTACAATTTTTATAAAAGTTATAGGATCAAGCACATAAAAGTGGCACTGATAAATTTCTTAAATCAAAACAAAGCTATTGAAAAGTGAAGATCTGAAAGTTAAACCAGAGAGCCAGACATAAGATAAAAATTGAGAAGGATTTCTATAATATATTCTTAGAAGATTAACTGACACCTTTTGAGCACTCAATAAATGCTTATTGTCATATATAACTTAATAGGATTTGGTGATCAACTGGATGTGTCCAGTGGGAGTGAGATAGGCGTCAAGTACTACTAAAGCCTAGACTGTTCTTCTTATCATGAGAACAACAGAATGGTTTTATGACAGTCCTTTGCAAAAATTCTCACCCAATGACCCATGTCCTTGCTGTACAAATGGATTCTGATGTTCAACACACAGATTCCCTCTTCCTCCCAGAACCTTTGTCTCCTCTGGTACCTCTGCTGGAAATGCCCATTCTCCAGGTCTATGCTACTGGCCGAGGGCCTATCACCAGGTCTACTGGCCCAGGGCTTATCATCAGGTCTCAGCTCAGAGTTTCAAGTCTTTATTTTTATTTTTTTCAATATTTTTTATTATGATGTTGTGGGGTACAGTTAAGGGTTAGGCATACAAATAGGTTTCATTCAGGCACCCTATTGATAAGAGGTGCTTCCCCATCCCCAGACAGATATTTGCTACCGTTAATCCCATCTCCCTCCCCCCTCTCCATAGTTTCCCACTACTGTCAGTCATTTTCTTATAGTATTAGTTTGGATGTTCAAGGTCCATTGTATGAGTGAAAAATGTGGTACATATATACAATGGAATACTACACAGCCATAAAAAAGAACAAAATCATGAATTTCACAGCAACTGGATAGAACTAGAGTCTATAATACTGAGTGACCTCTCACAAAAACAAAGATCTGAGTATCATGAGTTTCAAGTCTTTAAAAAAGCCTTCCTTGACTATCCTGCTTTCTATCTCAGTCACCTCTACAGCTGATATCAAGCGTGATATCTTCGTTGCCTTGTTATTTAGTATCTGTCTCCCCCACTAGCTATAAGATTTATGGTAGCTGTCTGTTTAGTACTTTGTCCCCACTGCCTAGAAGCAGTCCCTGGCACAAAGCTAAAGATAAAAAATAATGTATTCAATGAATAAATTAATGTTTGATTGTCCATGTTTTTGGAGAGTAAGAAATAAAATGAATACTAGAACAACAGAGGCAACTGGTGGGAATGGGGATGAGGAAAGGTCTTATTTTATTCCATTATGTATAACTTTTTTCTTATTTTATTAAAGCACTGGTATGAAGTAGAATACATGAAACATACTGTGTACAGATGTAGATAATCTTACCTCTATACATCTTCTTTAGACATGATCATCAAGGCATATGTTATTAATATTGGAAACCCACATAGTCCAAAGTTCATGTACTCCAAACATCTCTCTCTTTTGCTTCTAAAACTAAATTTTAAAGAGGAAGAATAATCACAAGGCAAAAAATGAATTAGAGTCAAAGATGGTAGATTTAAAATAGAGATCTCCGGGGTCTCCAGCATATGTTATTTATATTGTAGTCCACTGACATCCTTGTGTATGTGTATTTCAAGCATGCAGTATACGAGCTACATTGATAGGGATCTATAAGCTATATATTCGCAAATGTATAGACTCAGATACATGCAATAATGAACTATGTTGGTAAGGACCTCTTACTACAATTATATTTGAAGTTAATTTTTAAAACCATATTCATGCCAATTGGTTGTCACAAAATAGATATTATTCCATTGACATGAATGTGGAAGCTGTTTTCAAATTTTACCATTTGAATACTGCTTAATATAAGAAGGACATTTATTTGGGTTACTTAAACAATATGTTTATCACATAGTTTTCTACTGTTTGCAGTAATGGTGTTTGTTGAAATATATTTGACTAGTGTTATTTTATTGCATAAGTCTGATGAATTCAGATAAATCTACCATATTGGCTCCAGGGAAAAAAAATTACCATATTGGCTCTCGGTTTTCACTGGAAGCTTTTCCCAACTTCAGTTGCATTTTAGCAATCATGATAAAAGAATAAATAATTTTTGGCTAAAGTTTTGAGCCTCTTTCTGTCTTTTGCCTAATAAGTACCTCCCCCACCCCCCATTGGAGTCTTTGGGGAATCAATTGCCTAGTCCCACAAAATGGTTTTTATTTCAGTATAGGTTGAGTTAGGACTTACCAGGCTTATACCAGGCTTATTTTGGGTCAAATGGCTTTGAAATAAATTAGTGACCTGAGGACTGGTTAAGAACTTTTATGTTGCAGCCCAAGTCTATTTTACCATATGCAACCACTATAAGCTTTGTCTCATTCTCTGAAATGCTCTTTCTGAAAACTATTTTCTCTCATGATGCCCTAAGTTGAAAGAGTCAATTAATTCTTATTATTTTGTTATTCATGATCAGAGAAACTAGAAATGTAAATCTCAAGGATCTTGAAATGGTCACAGAAGTTCATCAGACTGATTAATCTTATTTTTAAAGCATGGGTTAGAAGATGCTCGTTTTTGTTTCTTTTTCTTATTAATGCAGGATTGTTTATGAAATAGTTTCTATTCACTTACTCTTATTTTTACTATTCAATCTATTCTTTAATTTGTGTTAACTCTCGCACTCACTATTTTCTAGTTTCAAGTCTGAGGTCATTCTAACTCATTGATAAATCAACAAAAATTCCCAAGGGAGAAACATCATGCTAGGCAGGTATTGGGTAGATGTGCTGTGACACATGAATGAGGAATCATAGCAAACGATAAGTGCCTTAAGAGTGACGTATTCATCTATCATTCTGAGAATTCAGCAGCAGAAGAGATTTCTTTTCAAAAAGGATGAACAGTGAAGTAAGTAATTACAGCAGGCTTTATGGAGAAGAGGATAGTGTTGAACACTAGAGGATAAGTAGAACTCACCAGGCAAAGATAGGCTGAATTGGGGAAGATGTGAGGGATGGATCTGTTGGGATTAAGAAAATAATACCCCAACACAAAGGCCTCAAAAACAACCCAAGAAGCAAAGTTTTCTCTTTGACCTTCTCCTGCCCTTTGTCTTCCAGGCTCATTCTCTCCCAAGGTCAGCCACCGAAACTAGAATCCTTCTTTTCCAAGGTGGGACATAGAAACCAGCCCTTTCCTCAAAGCCAGTCATAAAATTAAAAATATCACTCTAACTTTACCTCCACCTTTCTATGTAAAAACTGGTCATAAAGAAATTCTCTGACTGATCTTGTTTGGTTGTAGGATGTAAGACCCCATTCCAGAGAGGGTCCAGCCTCTTTGTAGAGTGGTCAAGGAGAATCTAAACCGACAGGCGTTGCTGGGTTTTCCTGCTCAGTCAATTTACTACAAGATCAATATCCAGTTTGTTCAATCACATTTCTACATGGCTGTTCCTTCTTCATTGAATCTAAGTATAAAATCAGATTGGTTTTTTTCCCTATATCTTTAAGCCTTCATTCTGAAGTTTCCCTGTCATGTAAAACTGTGATCAAATAAATTTCTTATGCTTTCTCTTGTTGTAGAAATGTCAACTGTGACCCTTATGATGGGGAGAAAAAGGAAAATTTCCCTTCCATTCCTACAGATCAAAAGAGTGAACTTGAGGTAGGAACATCTTGTTAAATTAAATCAATGGAAATGATCCGGTTGGCTCTACAGAGTAGAAGATAAGGACCAATGTGAGGCAGGTCTGGGAGGAGAGGCTGGATGTTGGTAGCGAGGCACTTGAACACTGTGTCCTCACACATTATTTAGTGAACTGCTGAAAGCCGGTGTACTCTGAGCTGATCCACTATTATTTATGGTGTTGCTCTCTTTGCCTGACATGTCCTTATGATTCCATCTTGCTCTGAAGATCTCACAAGTATAAATAACTCTTAATAATGATTGGGAAAAAAGACAAAAGGAAAAGATAGAGGCTATATCAAGCTTGTACAATAATTTACATCTAACCTTGTCACCCATTTGGTTATTTGGTTTATATATAGAATGAATATCTGGGTTTGACCAAGAAGATAAATTTGACAGGAATAAATGCACAGTCTCGTATTTAGTTCATAAAATTCAGCTGCACAATGTGGGATAGGTTTGACAGTAGACTATGGAAACAAAGAATTTATCTGACCATAAAATAGATAAAGAGTAATGTGACTGTTGAAAAACAATGACAATAGCATCCAAATATATAGTTTAATTTGCAGAGAAGGGGGTGGCTTAACTGAAATGAATACTATATTCTTAAATTATTTTATGGGAAAAAGCTCAAAATACATTAAAAAGCTTGATGGTGACACATCTTCACATATAATTTCAGTGTTGTGTGTAGTTAAATGTATAGAACTCGCCGGGCTTGGTGGCTCAGCCTGTAATCCCGGGCTTTGGGAGGTCGAGGTGAGTGGATTGCCTGAGCCCGCGGGTTCGAGACCCGCCTGGGCAACTTGACAAGACCTCATCTCTACAATAAATCAGAAAACCAGCCGGGTGTGGTAGCGCATGCCTGTAATTCCAGCTACTTGGAAGGCTGAGGCGAAAGGATTGCCAGAGCCCAGCAGTTCGAGGCTGTGGTGGCCGGGAGTGGCCACTGCACTCCAGTCTGGGCGACAGAGTGAGACTCCAATAACAACAAAAAATGTATAGAACTCTTTAATGCCCAATTTATAGTGAACTGACCTGTTTGGCTTAATTATACTTGCCGAAGAAAAGAAAAAAAATACTATTTAGATGTGAAAAATTTTAAACTTTGAATTCTAACTGATTTTAGGTGTGTCATTTTTAAGTAAGAAAACCCCTGAGTCTGTTTTCTCTTGGGTTGCCCTACAGTTCAAAGAGTTGATTAGCTGTTGTTGTGCTGTTATTCATAATCACAGAAACTAGGAATATAAGTCCTAATGAGGTAGAAATGGTTCTGGAAACCTACTTGTAAAACAGCTTTCCTGTTCTCCTTCGAGGATTATCAGGAGAACTCACGAAAACACCATGCACTGTGATAATCGACAAAATGCTAGGTTTTCTAATGAATAAGAGGCTATCTGTGGCACTCCTCTTGCCTCTCTCTTAGCTTTGGACAGTGAGTATGACTGCCAAGGTCACATTGCTGCATACCTCGTGGGACTTTTGAGGATGTCTCTCCCCTTCCCATCCAGGTTGCCTGCAAATAAGCAAATACGTAGAGTTCCCAAAATGGGGTATGGGGATTATCTACTTAAGAAAAATGTGGTTGTAAGAAAACAGAGATTCTTTCAGACTTGATGAATCCAAAATTTTGGAGAAGGGACCCAGCAATCTATAGTTTTAGCAAAGGATACAGTGATTTTGTCTCTACCCTCTCCACTCCCAGGGGACATTTGACAAGGCCTACAGACATTTTTGGTTGTTATGACTGGGTCAGGGATGGGGGACGCTTTGCTACTGCTTTGCTGTGTGTAAAGGTCAAGGATATTTCTAAATATTGTATAATACAAAGGTCAACCCCCTTCCCCAAGACAAAGAACTATCAAGTACAAAATATCAATAGGACTGAGGTTGAAAAATCTTGTTATTCAAGGGAGAGTTAAAAATTTGCTTTCCTAGCAGCTATCATCTATCTTTGGCATTTACTCTCAGTTTTAAAAAAAATTTATTCATATAGTCATTTACAAAACTCATTTAAAATAGTCTTTACAATGAAAGTAGAAAAATATAGAACTTTAAATATGATATTGGAATTGGAATTAATGATTTAGGGCTCATCTTTTGATTTATTCTTTTACAAGTTTCCTCAAATGTAGAATTAATTTTTCCACTGAAAAAAAGTAGCAACAAGATGAGATATCCTGCTAGTTGCTTCTTCTTTTCACACATTGAAAAACGTTCTTAATTTTTCCTGGTTGAGAGGTTAATCTGACTTTAATAAGAGCCAAACTTATAGAATATTGTAAGACATATAATTCAGTTTCATTGCATTCAAGGGCATAGAGATATTTTTGATGCAATTCGGTAAGGAAGGAAGGAAGAGATGGGCTATATATTTTTAAAGAACGTATACACACAGATAACAATAACTTGTAATTAGCAGTTCGTTGTTTGAATGCAAACACTGCTGTTAAAGTGGTGATTGAAACAGCAGTTGTCCTATGCTCTTCAGTAGAAGAAGCCTTTTCCTCCTTTGCACTATTGATTTGCTAACAAATCTATTTTATATTTTAGTGGTATTAGGGTAAAATCTGCCCAGCAATTCTAAAATATCATAAATTCTTTGAGTTCTTAAGAATGAAACACAACACCCACATTTATTCACTTTGCTTTCATTATGCAAAAGGATTAGTGTAATGCAACAATCACTCCTTGTTATATGTTTAAACACAAATTCAAATTTAACTTCATAAGGTATCTCCAACAGATGTTCTTGCTTATAATAATTTTTATGATGACTTCCAGTTCCGAAAAGCTTTGAGTCTCTAATGAAAATTTTTCAAAGTAATAAGATGGAAAAGAAGCACTAAAATATGCTTGGAGAGAGAAACTGAAATCATTTTGGCTAAATGTCTCAGGTTAGAACTTGCCCTCGTTAGTAATTGCTGCTATTAAATAGTCCCCTTGTGCAAGGAAAGCCAGTTATTGATTTTTGAATTTGAATTTCTTTTGAAGTAATTTATTGTCTCCATTGTGGATCTTTATCTCTGAGATGAAAACCCACTGTAATAGGAATCACCTGCTATTCTGATGTGTGTCTAGAGTTTTGCTTAATTTACTTACCCCTGCTAACCTAGAAATGATTAGAATATACTGTTTATTGAACGCATAAAATTAATGTGTCCCACTGTGTATCGATGTAGCAACAATATATTTTAGCCACTGTTGGTGATGGATTGACTTACCTTAAACAAGGCATTTCAAAACATTAGTTCCTGTCCTCTTGATTATATTTATACATTCTTACAACTATATTTATACATTCTTACAACACCACCCAGAAAAACAAATACATACATAGGTCACTGGCTAAAATGTAATTAGAGGCAGACGTTCAGCAATATGAAAATAAAAAATTAATGTATTGAATTTACCAATACAATACAGTACTAATTTAAGAACTATCCTAAGAATTAATTGTGAGGACTTCCCATTTGACTGAGACTGGCTGGGCTTTGGCTGTAGATGCCAAACAAGTACAACAAGCACACTTATGGAAATGCAATTAATTTTTTAAAAATCTACAGTATTCTGTTTTGGTCCCAACCAGGGTACTGCATTTCAATGCAGCTCTGACATGAATCACCCAGAGCTCGTGTCAGACTCTGTAGGTTTGAAGGCAAGGGCCCCATAAGACTTCTTTTATGTTAGATGTCAGCCACAGGTTCTGGGGGTTCTCTAGAACTTGCATTTCCAATCAGTTGGTCACCAATTAGGGAGTTCACATAACCCCTGCAGATTTGACAATTCTCTGGAATGACTCACAGAACTAGGAAAGTGCTACACTTATGGTTACAGTGTGATTATACACACATCAAGCAAAGCCTAGAAGGGTCTTGAATATTGACCTTCTATGCCCTCTACACATGTAGTTGGGGCGCTTTACCCTCTTGGCACATTGTGTGTTTGCCAAATGGGAAGCTCTACTGAGCCCCAGTGTTCACAGTTTTTATTGGGATCTCATTACATAGGTAGGATTGATTAAATCATTAGCCATGTGGTTGAATTTAACCTCTAGTCTCCTTCCTTTCCTTGGAGGTTTAGGGGTACTAATCACGTGCTTGGCATTTCTGGTGACCAGTCTCCCTGCTGAAGCTATCTAGGCCCCCAGGTGCATGACCTCATTAGCATACTAAAGGTAGTTCTATTACTCAGAAAATTCCAAAGGTTTTGAAAACTCCTTGCCAGAAACCTAAGGCAAATTTAAATTGTTTATTAAACCATACTTAAGTACAATAATTAAATAATTCAATTCAGCAAACGTTTATTTAGTAACTACTATGTACTGAGTTATTTTAGCAATAAATTAAATTAAAAAATTACCTGTAATAACTTCCTACCTAGTGGAACATTTGGGTTATGTGGGGGCATAAGAAGAACTACAAAAGTAAATAATTCACCAGGGAAATTTTAGAGCATAGTGAGAGCTATGAAGGATTAATAGTAGGGAAGACTAGAGAGTGTCAGGGCTGTGGCGATGTTATTTTAAACAGGGGACTCTATTTCAGAGGGCTTCTTCTGTGACCTGAAAGCAGCTAGTGAATGAGCTTAGAAGAATGTGGGTGATTTGGGGACTCTGAGGGAAGACTGTTCCAAGCAGAGGGAATACACTGTGCAAAGATCTGGAGGCAGGAGCATACTTAAATTTTGGAATAACAGCAGGAAGCCAGATGTCCCAGATAACTTTTTAAATATTGTCTGTATTTGTATAAAGGTTACAGTAAATACTTAGGATAAAATCAATATGACATAAAATGCTGTGAAAATGCCAATGCTAACAATAGAAGAACCTTTTGTTTTTTCATAGTGTAAAACCCTCTATGCTAAATCAGTGAAAACAGAGGAATAACAAAGTTAGAAATTTATTTTTGAGATCATTGGTTATAGAAATTGTACAGGCTTTGTGTTATCTACCTTTGCTTTGCCATGGCAGTGATTCCTGAATATAGTTTTATATATTGTCAAGACATAAAAGCTTTGAGAAGAAAATGCCTATAAAATAAGTTATTTTTGTCATTATTACAAATCTTATTTAATTTTGTCAATTGAAATGTAATCATCAAAAACCTGGGATAGAAAGCGAAGGAACCAAGGTTGGATCAGAAATTCTGATTTATATAAATAAAACCTACATGAAAATCTCTTGGTTCAACATTTCTAAAGCTTAAGGTATTTTTCAGTATTAAAATATGCTGCTCTTTTGGGCTTATTCCTTAGACAGCAATTCTGCTGGCTATTTCTTCAATTTTTTTTTAGTTTGTTTAAAGACACTGATATTTCTCAAACATGTACATAATTCTTTTCGGGTTTTATCTAGCTCTGCATGTCATATTGTTACCAACCGCAGGTTCTTAGGCTCACATGTAATAAAAATGAACATGAGGCCCAACAGGTTCCCAGACAAAGCTATATTGGGAGCTGATACAAGGAAAACAGCTCAGGAGGAAAGGTTCTCCAGCTGGCTCTTCGAGGGGACTGTCTGGGTCTTTTATTAAATAAAGAGAGGGGTGTAACATCAAAAGAAACGTATGCTAGCATGATGAAGATAGGATTTTAACCACTCAAGCTTAGTGACATGCATACTTCTTCATATGTTGCATGTTCAAAAAATGGCTGATAAAGCCTTTCCTGGGATGGAGATCGTAGTATTATGTTGAAGCAAGGATTACAACTGGACACCCTCTAGTCCTTGTGCGCATGTGGGAGAGGGGCAGGCAGGAGGCTATCATTCAAAGCAAAATTTATGGTGAAACACTGTTCATCTTTTTTTTTGAGTTGGAGTCTCAATCTGTCGCCCAGACCGGAGTGCAGTGGCCGCTCCCGGCCACCGCAGCCTCGACCTGCCGGGCTCCGGCGATCCTTCCGCCTCAGCCTTCCGAGTAGCCGCAATTACAGGCGCGCGCTACCACGCCCGGCTAATTTTTTGATTCAGTGTAGAGATGAGGTCTCGCTGCCCAGTCGGGTCTCGAACCCTCGGGCTCAGGCAATCTACTCACCTCAGCTTCCCAAAGGCGCGGGATTACAGGCCGAGCCACCGAGCCCGGCTACATTGTTTATCTTAACGTGTTTTTTTCAAGGTTATAGTCTATAGGATGGCTCCAGCTGGAGCGTTGTTGCAAAGTCTGGTTAAAATATGCGAGGGAGGCCGAGACCTTTCCCTGCCCTTTATAAATATGTGAATTTAAAATGTATGGCCAGGCTTGGTGGCTCAGCCTGTAATCCCAGTACTTTGGCAGGGCGAGGTGAGTGGATTGCCTGAGCCTGAGCGCTCGAGACCAGCCCAGGCAGATTGGCGAGACCTTGTCTCTACAATAAATAAAAAATTAGCTGAACATGGTGGCAACTTGGAAGGCTGAGGTGGAAACCTCCCCGGAGCCCAGCAGGTTGACGTTGGGGTGGCTGTGAGCATGCCACTGCACTCCTGCTTGGTCAACAGAGACTCCAATTCAAAATAAAAATAAAAATAATAAAATAATAAATAAATAAACAAAATGCGTGAAATTAATAAAGTATTGAGGAAACTCATCATATTAGAAAAATTCATCTCCGTGTGTGTGTATATATACACACACACACATATATATTGCATAGAATATTAAAATCCATTCATTTATTCAGTCCCAATTTTTTGTGCAATTTAGTGTTCTCCATTGCTGCAAATAAGCATATTGACATATAAGTGCTCTTCCACATCATGCACAAGACTTTACCAGGGCACATGATCACTATTATTACTAATACTTCAACACGCTGAACCAAATTTACACATTAGGTGCATGTTTAGAGCAATTACCCCTAGAGACTACTGTTCCAGCAAGCAGAATTAGAAAGTGTTTTGAACATTGCTTTTGAAATGGTCTTTCATGATTGCAGCACATGCATGTTCTTTTGAAGACATGTTAGAAGGTTAGGTTAGGATGAATTTGACCTGTGAAACTCATCAGAAAAAAAAAAAGTCAATCAAATGATTTTAAAAGGGTGGAGTGTGATCGAATAAATGCCACTTTGGTAATAAAATGCCACGTTGGTGACAGACTTTGTTATATGACTTTTAGGTTGGCTCAAAATTGGTTTTCAAAATGGTTTGAACTTGGCCTTCTCATATGATATTTATTCATTTCTTTTTTCTTTTCTCTCTCCCTTTCCTTCTTTCTTTCCTCTTCCTTCTTCCTCTTCTACCCTCGTCTTTCCTTCTTCTTTTTTTTGACAATCTTGCTCTGTCACCCAGGCTGGAGTGCTGGAGTGCAATCACAGCTCACGGCAGCCTCAAACTCCTGACCTCAAGTGATTCTCCCACCTCAGCTTCATGAGTAGCTGGGACTACAAGTGTGAATCGCCATATCCTGGTCTACATGATGAATTTAGAATCTCCTATAGTTAATGCTCTGAAAGATTAAAGTCTTTCAACAATGGGTATTATGCTGTTTTATTAAAATTATCAGACATTCCTTTGTACAAAATAAGTTTTATCAGCACGACATTAGAGATATACTTCACAAGGATACTTACACTATCAAGTTCGTTTTTGATAAATTTCAAAAGTGGTTATTTCTTCTAGGGGATAATAATTCTGGCAATGACAATGAATTCTTTGGTGACAATTCAGATTTCAAATAGCACATATATAACTATGTACTTAGAAATGTTTCTTGCTTCAGAAGGTATTTAACTTAGTCGATTTTGTTGATAGTGTGAGTGCCATTTTTTACTTCATTTTTCTTCCAGGTATATGTGTATGTATGTATTCAATCACATATTTGAGTTATTAAGCCTCATAAATAAAATAATTTTGTCTAAAGAGTTTTTTTCTAGTGTTTGCTTTTTATACTTTTTATTGATAAATAGATTTATTTTATGCCTGCTCTGTACTGGATAGTATACCAGATAGTGTGTGGGAGGGAGAATGATCAAGGTGCATTGCATTCATTCAAGAAGCGTCTATTAAATTTGAGAAATAAGACAAGGACACATTTGACTATATTGTGTTGTCAATAAGTGTCATTTCCCACACAAATACACTACTGCAGGAATTGGAGAAGAGAGTGAGTATATCTGACTGGAAATACCAGTAAAGACTTGATACTGGCCTTGATAAACAAACTGTTTTATGAAATACATTAGTCAATGAAGCATTATAAGGTAACAGGTGAGTTTGGAGAACACAAGAGGTGTTTGGAGAACTATGACTAGATAGATGAGATGACAGCTGAAGACCATGGAGATATAGCAGAGGCTAAGACTGGTAAGATAATTTGGGCCAGTTTTGTGCAGGGTCCTGCTTACCAAGCATGGAATTAGTTAGGTACTGTGAAAAGTTGAATTTTTGATAGCATTGGAGTTGTACTTTGAATTGATAAATATGATAACAGGATACATGGTAACAAGGAGTGACCAGAGGCAAAGAGAGGACTGGGATGAGAATTGAGAGTTAATGCATTTCTGGACAAAGATGGTGGCTGTCACAATGAAAAGTTTCAAGGCTCAATTAATCAGTGTTAAACTGAACATGAAGGGCAACAAGGAACAAGTATGTAGGTTCTGAGAAAGCAAAGACAGATGTATCTGGATGTGATACTCTTATCAATGTTGAGACTAGACCTGAATATTGATTGTTTATCAAAAAAGCTTGAAGGGAATTTCCAGCTTCTGTTCAGGCGTGTAAGGAGTTTAGAATTTGGCACTCCATCCTAACCTAAAGACAGCCAAAAAACAAACAAACAAAAAACCAATCCTAAAACTCTACTTAGTTCTGTCAGAGGAATGACGTCCCAAACAATTGCTGTCCTCCAAATTGGAGACATGAGAAAGCAAATGCAGAGAATTACCACTGACCAGAGCAGAAACCTATTATCAGAAACTTCTGTAGGAACCAGTGCTTGGTAGGAAAATCTGATCTACAACTGAAGAATTGCTGAAAGCAATTTGAGAGTTAAAAAATTCAAGGAGCCCAGTCATAGGGAGGCTCCAATACTATTATGAGTTTTATCTTCAGGTGTTCTACTGAGTCCTCACAGGAGAACAATAATCTTTTCTTGCTTCTGGAAAGGGGTAGGAAAGGAGTCAGTTTAAAACACGCCAGAGCACTCTGTTTCTTTTAATAATTTCTTAGAAGAAATTCTTTCTTAGAAGAAATTATTTTACCAGAGCCTAACCTACCATGATCTTATCAGCGATTAACCTACCTAGATGGAGAGAAATAACTCCAGCACCCTCTAGCCATCCTGTCCAACCTAAGTGGTTGCAGGGGGGAGAACATAGAAGCACTGGTGAAGTTACCAGTCCAGTGGCACAAGCTCACCAAAAGTCTATGACTTAATCATAGGACTGTAGAAAATGTACCCTCCCTTCACTTGTTATTTTGAAAGTATGAAGACCATGACTTTTGGGAGAGTCAGAGGCAATAATGTTAGGTATTGAATGTATGTCCCAAATTTTATATGCTAAAACTCTACCCCTCCATGTGATGGTATTAGGAGGTGGGGTCTTTTGGAGATAATTAAATTATGAGAGGGGAGTCATCATGAATGGATTATCAGAAACCCCAGAGAGATCTCCAGACTTGTTTTCACCATGTGAGAACAAAACAGGAAGACTAAAGTCAGTAACCTGGAAGAGAGAATCCTTACCAGAAATACTCTGCTGGCACCCTCATCTTGGACTTCCAGAACTGTGAGAACTAAATTTCTGCTGTTTATAAGTCACTCGTACTTTGTTATAGCAGCTAAACTAAGATACCAAATTTCTGTTGTTTATAAGCCACAAAGTGCTTTTTTTAAGAAAACATTTTTTATTTTAAAATTGTGGGGTACAGTTAAGGGTTAGGTATAAAAATATGCATTGTGCAGGTACCCTGGTTGATGAGGTGTGCCCCTCCCCATCCCCAGACAGATTTGACTACCGTTAATCCCACCTCCCTTCCCCTCCCCTCTCCCCCATAGTTTCCTGCCACTGTCACACTGTCAATCCTTTTCTTATAGTATTACATAGTTGTTCAAGGTCCACTTATGAGTGAGAACATGTGATACTCAGATCTTTGTTTCTGTGAGAGATCACTCAGTATTATAAACTCTAATTCCATCCAGGTTACTGTGAAATTCGTGATTTTGTTCTTTTTTATGGCTGTGCAATATTCCATTGTGTATATGTGCCATATTTTTTTAATCCAGTCCTCTTTTGATTGACATCATGGTTAGTTCCATGATCTTGCTCTTGTGAATAATGCTGCAATAAACATACGTGTGCAGGTATCTTTTTTATAGAGTGATTTGAGTTCTTCAGAGTATATTCTCAGTAGGATATATGGAAGGTCAACTTTTAGAGCTTTTAGGAATCACCACACTGATTTCGAGAGGCTGCACTAGTATACACTCCCACCAACAGTGTAGAAGTGTTCCCTTTCACCACATCCTCTCCAGTATCTGTTATTTTTTGAGTTATTGATAATGGCCATTCTGACTGGAGTTAGGTAGTATCTCAGTGTAGTTTTAATTTGCATCTCTTTGATGACTAGTGAGGTTGAACATTTCTTCATGTATCTGTTGGCAGCTCATATGTCTTCTTTTGAGAAGTGTCTGTTCATATCTTTTGCCCACTTTGTACTGGGGTTGTTTGTTTTTTTCTTTTCAGCACATTCGAGTTCCTTGCAGATCCTAGATGTTAGGCCTTTGTCACACATGGAGTTGGCAAATAATTTTTCCCAGTCTGTGGGCTGTCTCTCTGCTCTCTTGATGGTTTCTTTGGCTTTGCAGAAGCTTGTCAGTTTAATGAGGTCCCTCTTGTCTATCTTATCTCTTATGGCCCATGCGTTTTGAGTTTTGCTCAGAATTGGATGCTAGTTCCAACTTTCATAAAGGTATGTCCTGCATTTTCTAAGGTTCTGATGGTTTGAGGTTTTACATTTAGGTCTCTGATCCATTTAGAGTTAATTTTTGTGTATGGGGATAGATAGGGGTCTTGTTTGAATCTTCTGCATGTGGTCAGCCAGTTTTCCCAGCACCACTTACTGAATAGGTTCTCCTCTCCCCAGTAGTGGGTGGTGGAGGCTTTGTTAAAGATGAATTGGTTAAGAAATTGAGGTTTTGCTTCTGGAATCTCAATTCTATTCTGTTGGTCTATATACCTGTTCTTGTACCAATACCAAGCTGTTTTGATTATTGTAGCTTTATAGTAAAGTTTAAAGTCTGGTATTGTGATACCTAGAAATCAGAGCTGAGAGGACATTGGACTTAAGGTAAAGTGCTTTGTTATAACAATTGAACTAAGATACCATGTTAATATTAATTAAAAGAAAGAAGGACTAGCTATCAGTTGTGCCTTGGTATCCGTAGAAGATTAGTTCTAAGCTCCCTCGTGGATGCAAAAATCCATGGATGCCTAAACCCCCATGTTAAATGGCATAGCATTTGTATATAACATTTGCCATCTTTCTGTATACTTTAAATCACTTCTAGATTACTTAGAATACCTCGCACAAAGTGAATATTATGTAAATAGTTGTTATATTGTATTATTTGTCATTATTGCATAGTTTTTTCACTCTGTTTTTAGAGAGGGTATTTTTGACCCATGGTTAGTTGAATCTCTGAATGGAGAACTTGTGGATATTAATTTCAGACAGAGCAGACGTCAGAGCTAAGGCAGTTGTCAAGGATAAAGAGGGGCATTAAATAATGATAAGGGGGTAAATGCCTCAAGAATAGACATAACAATGCTTAATGTGAATGCACCTAACAACAGAGAACCCAAATACATGACGCACAAACTCACAGAACTACAAGGATAGATAGATACATCTCCCATTACATTTGGTGACTGTACTGCTTTATCAGAAAAGGACAGATCCAGTGGGCATAAATTAGTAAAAACAATTGAACTGAACAGCACCATCAATCAACTGGATCTAATTTATATCTAGAAACAACTCTATCCAACAATAGCAGATTACACATTCTTCTCAAAGGTCACATGGAGCATTCATCATGATAGAACATACACTGCATCATGAAACTTACTTCAAGAAAGATGTCCTTCAGTAGGTGACTGGATAGATAAACTGTGGTACACCCAGACAATGGAATATTATTCAGCTCTAAAAGGAAATAAGCTATCATGCTCTGAAAAGACACGGAGGGACCTTAAATGCATATTACTAAGTGAAAGATACCAATCTGAAAAGGTTACGTACTGTATAATTCAACTATATGACATTCTGGAAAAGACAAAACTATGGAGACAAAAAAAAAAAAATGGTGATTGCCAGAGGTGGTGGTGGTGGGGGAGGGCTAAATAAGAAGAAACCAGAGGATTTTTAGAGCAGTGAAACTATTCTGCACCATATTACAATGGTGGGTACACGTCATTATACATTTGTCAAAACCCATAGAATTTACAATACCAAGAGTGAACCCTAATGTAAGCTATGCACGTTGAGTGATAATAATGTGTCAGTGTAGCTTCATTAATTGTAACGGATGTACCCTTCTGGTGGGAGGCTGTGCATGCATGGGGGCTAGGATTATATAGGAAATCTCTGGATCTTCTGGTCATGAACATAAGGATCATTAAAGGGCTTTATGAGAGTTAATCAGACTTGCATTTAGAAAGATCACTCTAGGCTGGGCATGGTGGCTCATGCCTAAAATCCCAGCACTTTGGGAGGCTGAGGTGAGAAGATTGCTGAGCCTGGAGGTTCGAGACCAGCCTGGGCAACTTGATGAGATCTTATCTAGTGTGGTGGTACATGCCTGTAGTTTCAGCTACTTGGAAGGATGAGGCAGAAGAATCATCTGAGCCCAGAAGGTTGAGGCTGCAGTGACCGTGAGCCTGCCACTGTACTCTAGCCTGGACAACAGAGTGAGACTCGGACTCAAAACAAAACAAAACTAGGCTTGACGCTGAAAATGTATGCTTTCTTGAGTGGATGTACAAATTTAAAGTTTATTTCATTTCTAACTGGGAGAGATACTTTCAGTACCTGAGACTTTTCTAGAAGTGATCACAGACAGGGGTTGGGCTGAACACTGAGATCAATAAGGTGGTACCTCTACAGTTATCTGATGTGACCTTTGTTTTTTTGTGAATGGTTCTGTGTTAATTTGATGCTGTTATTGGCTGAGAATCTACTGTGTGGAAAATCAAACTCAGAGCCTGGGTTTCTTCCATTTTCTTTCATTTCTCATATTAGTAGAAAATAAAAGTGGATGGAAATTTTTGACAGCTTGCTGCAACTAACAATAGTAAATAAGCACATTTTCTTTTGTGGGAGGAAAAAAAGGAGTATGCATACTGCTTGCGTTTGAAACTTTACAATTTTACAATTTTCTCTTCTAAAATAGTTGGTTTTGCTGCTTTGAAGAAATTAACTATGCAGTGAGATATTTTGTGAGATTTTCCCTATAGTCCAGGAAGTTTAACTAAAGCTCACATTTGAGAAAAATGCCTCTTACACTCTGAATTCTAAAGCAAAGTACCAATAATATACGGTATTTGAGTGCATACTCCACCCCAAAGGGATTTTTATGTGACCACAACCACTGTCATGTACTTACCTCACATACCTACTCTCTAAACAAATATTTCCTTGCCTTTATGAAGGGAAGATGGGAGATGGAGATGGCAGAGCAAGGAGAAGCCAGCCTTGCTGAGAGTAGAGCTGTTCTAGTGAGAGATTTCTCCTTTCTTGAAGGAAAGAGAGGTGTCTTGTGTGGCAAAATGGATGGGGCTTCACAAAATACTGGTAAAGATTGGTGATTACATGGCAGGGGTGTCTTCCAAAAAAGAATACTGTCTTTTAATCCTCTGGTTGAATGAATATTGAACCAAAAGATGTGTAGACCAAACCTAATGTTGTTCCCTGATTTTGTGAGAGACTGATATGAATCTCCTGAGATTGGAGGACATTTGTGAACATATAAACTTGTTCCTTCATATGTAGTTCAGAACGCAGGAAAAATGAAGGAACTTTCCAGCAGGGCTTGAAAGGACTGTGGAATAATATTCCAGGAATGGGGAGCCACCTTGGCCTTTCCAACTTTCTATAATCCTCAGAAGCCAAAAAAGAGATTGCAAGTTTATTTTTATTTTTTATTTTATAAGTGATTTTTGAGCCCTAGGCCATATTTAATATTCACAGAGTACTTATCTCTTGTGAATGACTTTCAAAAATTTTAGCTCCATGCCTGAATAATAATGGAGAGGTCTTATTAACTGCAATTCTTGCAACATTATCAGGCACCATTTTGTGACTCAATGGATATCAATTATTTTTTAAAAGATGCATTTTAGCATGTGAAAGAAGAGTTGGAAATTTATTTCAGGAGCAACAAACTAAAGCCCGATTCTGGGAGTAAACATTGTGAGTTCAATGAATTTACTCATTCTCTCCTAAAACAAAAGTTTAATATTTTCTTTGCATTTTTTCCCCCTGGAAATAAAAGGGTTATCCACAGTCACTTATTGTAACTGTTTTCTGCTAAACTTTTCCTTAATTAAAATTACGTGCTTGTGACTACCAACAGTTATTAAAAACACATAATGCAAATATCTTCTCATATTTATTGCTCTTTTTTGTTGTTTAGAAAGAGCACCACATTATTACCACATAATATATTCTCTGATAATTCTCTTAATAAGGGAATAAACTTCAGGAAGCATTTTAAAAAGATATTATGGCTGAAAAGTGTTCGTGAGAAGAAGCTACGAACCTAAACAGCTTTTTCCATTTATTTGAATTTTATGCTTTTAATAATAGATTGAATAGTTAGTTGCCTGCTTGACAAGTTTATTGTCCTTATCCAGTTGCCGAGCGAGAAACATTTCCAAACTGACAGCAGGTATTAAAAACACCTCCAAGTGATTCAAGCCATTAAGAACTCATAAAACTTGAGATAGCTGTTCACTAGGCTTTGCTTCGTTGGCCAGGCCTTTCCTTGGAGTGCTGGTTCCTAGCTTCTGTGAGTGGAGGAGACTAACATTTCAAGGTGAAAGTGACAGTTTATACCTGAAATTCTCAGGCTTCCACCCAAACAAAACAGAACCTGTTCCTCCTATCTAAATAGCTAAATATGATTCATCAACTAATCTGGATTAAAAAAGAAAGGGAATCTGTCTTCCTCTGATGTCCAAAGAGCTCATAAAAAAACACATGTGCTGTGACTTACTGAACGCATTTAAAAATTTTTTTTTGAGTCTTACTCTGTCACCCAGGATGGAGTGTAGTGGTGTGATCACAGCTCACTGTAGCTTGGACCTTCTGGGATCAGGTGATCCTCCCCCCTCAGCCTCCCCAGTAACTGAAATTACAGGTTCGCATTACTATGCCTGGCTAATTTTTTGATATTTTGCAGAGACGAGGTCTCACTGTGTTGCCCAGACTGGTCTTGAACTCCTGGGTTCAAGCGGTCCTACTACCTTGGCCTCCCAAAGTGTTGCAATTATAGATGTGAGCCGCTGTGCCTGGCCTCTATTTTTCTTTTATATTTTGTTAGAATCTCTAAAAGGAAGTTATCATTTCGTCATTTTGGATTTCTTTTTGTTATAGATGCCTTAGTGGGTTTTCTTTTTAATCGTTATTGAGGACTGGGTTCATTTTAAAGAGCCTGGTTCAAGTTTGCTGAGAATTCCATGCAGGGCTGTAAATTCAAATTACCTGGAGGATTGAGGAAGAAAACATAAATATGTAAATCAAGGGGAGTGTTGCGGCATTCAGAAGTATGTAGTCTCTTGTGAACAGGACAGGATATACCTCACCTAGATGCATGTTCAGTCTTATTTTATTTATTTTATTTTATTTCATTTGAGTTGGAGTCTCACTCCGTCGCCCAGGCTGGAGTGCAGTGGCCGCTCCCGGCCACCGCAGCCTCGACCTGCTGGGCTCTGGTGATCCTTCGGCCTCAGCCTTCCAAGTAGCCGGAACTACAGACGCGCGCTACCACGCCCGGCTAAGTTTTGATTTATTGTAGAGATGAGGTCTCGCCAAATTGCCCAGGCAGGTCTTGAACCCGCGGGCTCAGGCAATTCACTCTTCTCGGCCTCCCAAAGGGCGAGATTACAGGCTGAGCCACTGAGCCCGGCCATGTTCAGTCTTATTTTAAACACATAAGCCAAACAAAATGCTGGTTAGGTCTACAGGTCACAAATTTGAAATTCCAGATCTAGTGGTTGAAAGGACCCCTGATATCTCCCCCCCCACCCCACTAAAATGGTCAATTTTGTGTGTGTAAGAACATCAGGTTGGGTGTTGTGGCTCATGCTTGTAATCTTATCACTTTGGGAGGCTGAGGTGGGAGGATCGCTTGAATCCAGGAGTTCAAGACCAGCCTGGGCAACATAGCAAGACTTCATCTCTATAAAATATCAAAAAATTAGCCAGATGTGGTGGTGTGTGCCTGCAGTTCCAGCTACCCTGAAGACTGAGGCTGGAGGATCGCTTGAGTTCAAGAGGTTGAGGTTGCAGTGAGCTATGAGCAGGCCCATTGCGCCCCAGCCTGGGTGACAGAGTGAAACCCTATCTCTAAAAAAATAAGAAAAGAAAAAGAAAGAAAATTAAATGGTGGGATGAAGAACATAAATTTAAACAGAACTTCTTTAAAAACTTAAAAGATTTAAGAATTTATCTACCGGACCAAATCACTAATTTTCTTTAAAACAGGTTAAGATACTTGACTTTGAAGCATTGCTTGGCTGGAAGTCTTAGCAAAGTGCTTCAAACTGTTTCAGCACTGTAACTCCTTAAGTAAATTTATTCATTTATTTTTATGCATTAAATACATTTATTTATTTATCAATAAGTAAGTTTTTAGATTTATTTATTCTCTCAACATTGCATTAAATACTACTATAAAAACACTTTTACATTAAAAAATAAAATATACATATTTTATGAAAAAGTAATTGACTTTTGGTTTAAAATGATGAAGACATTTATCACTGCTCCTTTGCAAATCCCTCTTATGTAACAGTAATTACATTGTTTAAATGTAGCAAACACATGAGAAAAAGGAGGGAAGCAGGTCATAGTGGGAAGCACTGGCATGATTGCAACACATTTTTTTTTTTTTGAGTTGGAGTCTCACTCTGTTACCCAGACTGGAGTACAGTGGCCGCTCCCGGCCACCGCAGCCTCGACCTGCTGGGCTCCGGCGATCCTTCCACCTCAGCCTTCCAAGTAGCTGGAACAACAGGTGCGCGCTACCACGCCCGGCTCATTTTTTTGATTTATTGTAGAGCAACACATTTTTTAATGATGGGAAGTGGTCAGTTGGGGGACAAGTAACCGAGAGTAGAAGAGACAGAAACTTAAACACATACAGAGAGGTGTGAACAAATGTCAATGGACTCACCTGTCAAACTCTAGTATAACTCCGAAACTCAGAAATTCAAGGAAGCAGGTTAAGGGAAAGATGGACGCAAAGGATGTGTTGACAACTCGGGAGATGGAACGTGTGGATATTTGGAAGGGCTGAAAGGACTATTTGGAATCCCTTGATACCTATTTTAATCCACACAGTAGAATTATGAGCCAAACCCTGCCTTCAAGAAAGCTGGCTTGTTTATTTTTTTGGAGTAATTGCATTCTGGACTCTAAGATGCCAGATGCATTGGAGGGAGAGGTTGAGGCATTGGACTGAAAACAGGTGTTTGGTTTCAAATATACTGGCAACCAGACAAATCCCCAGGCAGGAGACTTTGCAGAAGCTAAATTGTTTCAAAGAAGAGATGTACAGAGAGTGAGATTTAGAGGTCCCTGACTAATCCTGTAGCAGTAAAACTTAGCAGTTTCAATAGCCTTTAGTGCATTATTTTAAAAAATTAAAAATAAATGTATATGTAACTACTAAATATTTAAAGCAAAGAGGAAAGCAAGGAAAATAACACACATCCAGGAAAATACTTTCAAAATATAATATAAAAAGATGATAATACTTGCCATATTCGCTTCAAAGTCCCCTCTTTAAGAAAAATGAATCAGATACTTCTAAAGTAGCATCCTGATCATTTCATTTACAATCTCTTCCTTTCATTTTGGTGTGAATACTTTCCTTAAACTGTACTATATTATTCCCATGCAAGTTTGTCTATATATATGTCTCCATAAATAGTATATAATATTGTTTCATGTGTTCTAAAATTTTAAATAAATTATACTATTAATGTGTTTCTTGGATTAACTCCAATTCTCCAATTAATCACATATCTAGATCTATATCCATATCTATATATCTGAATTTATCTCTCCTTTTTTGATCAACTATATTAGAGGTTATTCTATTGTATTTGTCTATGATTACATTTCATTTATTTCTTCTTTTAACTTGATTATTTCTTCTTTTACTTTGGCTTAAACTTTTAAAACTGAAACTTTTTGACTTGCTAATAAATGTATTTAAGTTTATAAATTTCTTTTAAGAATTACTTTGGTTGTAACCCACAAGTTTTCATATTTATATTTATTGTCATGCAGTTTAAAATCTGATCTAATTTCTACTTTACTTTCTGATATAATTCAGACAGTTATTTAGCATTCTACTAATAGAGCCAAGACATTTACAGTTATCACATTGCATATTTTATATAAATAAGAAAACTTGGAATCCAAAATGAGCAGAATAAATTTTAAAGAACAGTCATCAGATCTAAATGAAAAGTCATACTTTACAGAGTGACATGTAAATGCACACTCTTGTATTTGGTAAGTCATTGCCTTTGGGGATACTCTTCTTTAAATCACTATTCACTTTTGAAGTAATACTGATATTTCTCCAGCAGATTGTGTCCTCTGATTTATACTTTGTCAGCAATATCTCTATGACTCCCATGGTAGATGACCAACATGGACAAACATTTTAGGCAGTTTACACATTTATCAACATTTTTCTTTTTTTAAACAGCACAAGGTGCTAACTATCATATATATGTGTACACAAACCCCACACACACACACACACACACACACACACACACACACACATATTAGAGACAGGCTCTTGCTCTGTTACCCAAGCTAGACTTGAACTTCTGGGCTCAAGTGATCCTTCTTCCTCAGCCTCCCAAAGTGCTGGGATTACAGGCATGAGCCACCATGCCTGGTCAACTTTCTTAAGAAATGGACATTTGGTATTTGAGTTTTCAATAAACTACTTCTTTGTATTCATTTCTTCCAAAAAGATTTACTGAGAAATAATAATGAGTTAGCAAAACTGTATATAGTAGGTAAATACTTGCAGATTAACAGCAAATAATAAGAGACAAAACCTCTGTAACAGGAATGTTCAGGCCACTTGACGTACCCTCTGGAAGGGCTGGTCAACATCTATATCATGCACATATTCCAAACATTAATTCTACAATCTTCCACATTTGTTGTTCACTCAACTAACTGGTGGTTTTGTGCATCTCACGGGGTTTGGCACCAACCACAGCACAATATATTGGACATCAGGTGGCTGATGAGGCAGCAGCAGATAATACTTCTTCCACCAACCTAGACCAGAAAAAAGGGTGGATATCTTTAGCTTCTCCCTCTCAGAGCATTTGTTTTATCAGCTCGCACTTTGTGTGCTGTTGTACTAGAAAGGGTTAGTTCCGTATGTCTGCATTGTCCAGAAAACGGAAATGAGCTTTTAGAGGTCATCATTCAGATTTAACTACACAATGAGAACTCTGTTTATGGAACATTCATCTCATACCCACTGGTAGATGAAGTCATGCTAGAAGCTGTCAGTGCAAAGTAGCAATCTATCGATCCTTGGGAAACTGTTTATTAAACTAGCAAGGTTTTAAAATATGAATAATTTGACCTTTGTGCTCTAGGGTAAAATCATCATGAATTTTACAACAATTAGTGACAAGGGATATTTAACCAGACCACCTAATTTTGTTTCCATTGGAAAGAAGATAGTTTATGAATGAAGTATGCTAGCATTACCTTAAAGAGAAAACTTGTATGCACTTGTTTCTTGCATCTCACAACTTTTTCCTGAGTTCCTGTTTTCTTTTTATAAAGTACGTTATCCAGTAGATCTTCCAAAGTGGGTCTGGGGTAGTAACATTCTTAAACTTCTTATTTGGAAAAAGTGATTTTTAAAATTTTCTGGTAATACTTTGGCTGATTATTGAATAACTTAGTCTATTTCTATTTCTTCAATTTTTTAAAATTGATTTTGGGGCTTATCCAGAAAGAGGGAGCTTTCAAAATATGCCATCTTAACTCAGAAACTATACCACTTTGTTTTTGTACTAAAAGTAACTGCATTAATACAAATGACAAGATGATAAGGCACAGATATTTGAAAGTCTTATTCTGTCCAATTGAAAGTTCTTCAATTGCAGGTTGCCATGGTGATCTCCTGAAGATTGGGGGTACATTAGAAAACATATAGCTTTATATTTTAGCTTGAGAGGTGCTTGCATGTGAAACAATTGTTGGCGTAAGTGAGATAGCGAACCTCTGTGTTCTGGAGTAAAATAATTCTAAATTTTGCAAGTAGTGTGAAGAACAAAAACATTTCCTATTTTCTCCTTTGCAAGGAACTAGTTGTTGGATTTTGTCTTTCGTATGCTCTTTAAAGGACAAAAGAGTGTTTTATGTAGGATTTGGGGACTGACCACATAATTCTTGACTCCAAACAGGAGCAAAATTGTATGTTATTTATAATGGTATGATGCGTGAATGGATTAGTGGTGAAGATTTATGTTTAACTTTCTTCTAAAAATGAAGATGAAAGAATGTAATGTGCACAGAGTAAATATTTTCGATGATTATAACAATTAAAGATTTATAGAAGATTATTATTCTAACCCTTCAAATATATTTAAAATAATATCAAATAGACATTATTCTAACCATAAAATATCAGCATTATTGTATAAGTACAAAATAGGACATATTTTTGAGACTATGCATGAGGTCAGTGTTCAGTCTGATAAACTCATGCAATCCTTTTAAAATAATTATGTAAAGAAATTGAGAAAATTTTTTCTAACTAATTTTTCTAGCTGTTGTACATCACTAAACTCACTTCAAAATGTTAACTATGCATGTCTATTCAAATAAATGCCTGGGTTTAGCTGTCTACTTTAACTTTAAAGCATCATTCACAGGTAGGTTTCAAGTATAATTTTCCTACATAAGTTGCAGAGTGCACCCATCCTTAGAAGATTACAAGAAATGGAGGTTACAGCTGACTTTCTTAAACTTCCAACCAACATTTTGCTGTTTTAGGAATCATATACCTTTAATATGTATTACTGCAGTGACTTAAAACTCTCCATCTTGGCTGTACTTCTTGAGCACATCTTAATGTTGTCAGTAGTAACTTATGTAAGCAGAGATTTAACTTCCATTGCAGAATTATACATTTCTCTCAGTAAACAATTTCTGCCTGAAATTTCAACTGGATTTCTTCTTCAAACTGATACAATAATCAGAACCTGTTTTCATGGTGTCATTTCTAACTTTGCATTTCTATTAATAAATGGACCAATGATAAAAAATAAGGATTTGAGTATTAGAGAAAAAGTATTTGCTGAGATTCTTGCAATGATCACCTTTTGAGGAGAACCTAATACTTTGTTTTGTGCTTTTAGACCTTTACAGATATTTCTCCTTTTTCTAGTTTCATCAATATACTCTCTGTCTCTCTCTCACACACACATGCACGTTAATTATTTAATTTATTACTTTATTATCAGAAATATAACAACATTCATGGCTTGGCATATTTACTACCTATAAACCAATCTTCCTGGGAAGCAAAACGTAATTAAAAGCTGACAGGCAAGCACAAATCATGGAATGGCAACGATTTGGATGTTTAATAATTGATGCTATCATCTGAGTAGATACAATAGATTCATCTCTATCTACTACAGGGTAAAACTTGACATAAAGACCAGATCCTCATGTCCACAGCACTTTCTTCTCTAACAGTAGACTCAAGACATGTTATCTGTGTATTTCCCTGTTTATTTTATCTTTAAAGGCAAATCCATAGAGACAGAAAGTAAGTTCATGAATGCAAAGAGCTAATGGATGGGAGAGAATAAGGAGTGGGTACAGGGTTTCTTTCCAGGTTAATGAAAGTGTTCTAAACTTAGATTGTGTTTTTCAAGTGATTTCTAGGATATACTGTTAAGTGAAAAAAATAACATGCAAAAGAGCATTGATAGTATGCAATACTACATGTGATAAAAGGATATAAGAAAAAGTATGTACAGACATTCCTCAAGTTAAAAAAAAAATCTCTAGATGTCTTAAAGTTCAATACAGGCATCAGATTCTATATTATAATCTTGTTCCTTAGTAAAGTAATTTTCATACCAAATTCAATTCATAACATATAGCTAAAATAAATTTCTTATATTTTATATGTAACATACTTAGCTAAAAATATACAAAGAAAAGAAAGAAATTCTCTATCAGAAAGTGTGTGACATTGCACCATTTTCATCAAATTCAATATATCGTTAGGTGCAATGTCCAAAACGATTGTAAAACAGTCAATGTCCAATTAGTTTAGAACAAGGTTAGAACAACCTCAAATAGATCAATGCAATAGCATACATCAAATTCATAATAGAACGCTTAGTTGTTTGAATTCACCCCCACAAAATTCAGATATTATAAAGGTAATTTAAATTTTTTTTGTCTAAATGAAATCAAATCTCGTTACAAGTCCCCACACAGTGGTGTTGTTAGGACATCCTAAATGACTTAGTATTGGCTCCTTTTATATCTCCGTTGACTTGTAAGAGCATCTCAGGGCTCATGTGCCTCAAAATGGCATTAGCCACATTAATGATTATTTTACCATTATTGCCACAGTTGAACATTAGCCTTCTGACATCTCTGGGGCATTGATACATTCAGATCTGGCCACAGACATATTTTAACTGCGGGCAGTTGGGACATACAAGTTTGGTCAGAAGCAACAACTGCTACTGACCTGGCTCATGGTGTTCAACCTCTAAAGCATCCAACGAGTCTCTCTCCATCTGTGTTGATGCATACATCTATGACAAATTTGTGGTTTTTGTAGAATCTGCCTCCGTTTCCCAGATTTTCAGGAAGACCAGTTTCTGTTCAGGTCATGTCACTCCCTTCTAGCTATCCAAGCTCTTGACACTTCTCAATCTGTTTCTAGGGATATCTATTTTAACTTCTTTATGTGCCTTATTAACAAAGAACTCAGTGAGTTTTTTCTTCAGTTGTATCTATGAATCTTAAGGTAACTACAAACTCTTCTCAAAGAGATGAATAAGGAGGTTATACCTTGGACAAAAGACTCAGCTATGCTTCTAAGAGAAAGGTAAATGAGAATCTTTCTTATTCTTTCATTCCTACACCAGCAAGACCAGGGTCAGAAATTAATATCTTATATTCTCCCACAGAATTGTTGGCTCACACGCAGGTAATGAAAGTTCACATTTTTTGAGAGCTTACCTTGAGTAGGATTGTTTTTAGTAGTTTATGTCTATTAACTGCACATATATTTACATTATGTGTGTCAACTCATTCAATCCTCACATGATTCCAGTGACATAGATACTACTGTTGTTACCATTTTGTGAACAAGTACATTGAAGTAGGGAGTGGTTAACCTGCTTGGCCAGGTCCTACTGCCAAGTGATAGAGTTGGGATTTGAACCCTGGCAGTCTGATGCAAGTGCTACGGCTCTTAGCCACCATATTAGATTGTCTCTCAAAGATCTCTAGTGAAGCTTGATTGAATTTTAAAAGGTCAAGTACTCTACATCCACTATCGTCTTTATTTGTCAAAGGAGTCATCTTTCTTTATTTGAATTTGACTTTTCAAGGAATTAATATTTATCGAGTGCTTTCTGTGAACCTGGCTCTAACTATGCAATTTTACCAATCTTATGTATTTTGATCCTCCCAGTTCTATCCTGTAGGTTGTGTATTACTTCTGATTTACAGATAGGAAACTGAGATAAAGACTTATTATTTGTCATCTAGTCCTAAACCCTCAAGTAAAGATTTCTCTCTTTTAGTTGTGTAAAGACAGCATTTTGCTCTCTGAGATTCTGCATTTTGCAGATGTTTCATAGATTTCCCCATGCTCATCTTAAAAGTAAGATATTGATAATTATTGAAACCACCAGTGGAAAATAACTGGGATGCTTAAAGCCACAATGTTACTTTTGAAAAAACAAATTATTCTTAGCTTTGATAGCTAAGGTATTGAAATAAAAGGAGAGAAAAATGTATTTTTTTCTAAAGTATTCCCTTTTAGTATACATGATAAACAAAGACATCTATATTATGTTGGTAGGTCTACTAAAATTCATGTTTTTAGTTAAAAGGAACTGGCTCCATATTTCTACAATGGTACTGATGCCTGTTGTTGTCAGCCAGTCAAACTTTCCTGGGTTATGTTCTCACCCAAACTTTGAGGAGACTGAAGGTGATATGGGCTGCCTTCAAGGTGAATCTACCCCATAAGACTTTAGGCTTAATTTCTCCCTAGGGTGAATATTTTCTTGAGTGTACATTCAGCCATGTTCTCCTCTGAATCTTAACTAGCCAATATAAAGAATGAAACAACACTGGAAAAATATCTAGTGTGCATTACACAATAGTTTCAGTGATTCCTGGTTTCTTATTATGCCGCTGAATACTCTTTCATAAACAACTTGGCTGAAATCTTCTGTACCCCAAATCTGAGAGCTGAATTTCCGTAGGCTTATTGTTAGCCCTCTTTTCTTTTTGTCTTTTCTTTTTGTTCTTTTTGTTTCTTTTTGAACTTATGTAAATAGGCCTCATCTATTTATATAAGTTCAAATTCTGTCTACATGATGATGGTTTCCAGTTATCTCTAGATTCTACCTCCCCTCTGAATACACAATCTTATTTTTATACCTACATTACATCTTGTTGACACATTCTCATAAGTTGAGACTAGTGTATTAATGACTAAAAGGAAGAGTGACTGCCATTCCCCTGTCCAATTATAAGGTTCTGTTACTTGGATGACTTTCAAGTGCCTTAAACTCAGCATCCTCAAAATGAGCCAACACCCTTCTCACAATACTTTCTTACTCAGCATGTTGCAGCAACATCCATCCGATCGTTCATGCCAAAAACCTATGATTTTTTCCCATCCCTTCTCTCCTCTTACCTGCATCCATGAAACCACCGAATCAGTGAATTCCAACACCTAATTAAAGTTTTTAGCTCCTATTTTCTCTCTATCTCCACTGGCACATCTCTAGTTCAAGGCAATGTCACCTCCCTCTGGCACTCTATAATGGTACCCCTAAATACTTCACCAAAGACCACACTTTTCCTTTTTGGGTTCATTCTTCATACAGCAGCAAGAATTATCTTTCAAAAATACAAGCCCAGTATTGTTGCTCTTTTGATTAAAACTCTTTCTTTTGCCTTTATAACAAATCCCAAAGTCCTTACAATGACTTGAAAAGATCCTGTGTAATATGATTTCTACCCACATCCTCAGCAATTAAGTCATTTTTCTTTTATTCCTATGCTTCCATCCTGGTGCCTCTGCCCTTCCACCTTATTTCCTTATGAATGAAGCTTTTTTTGCATGGTATTTCCAGGGAGTAGAAGTTACCACGAAGTAGTGCTGTATAGGTGACTTTGAAGAAATTAGTGATCATTTTAGTGTGCATGTTTTTATAATAAGCACATGCAATGTATTTAATTGGTATATTTACTTATGTTATTTACTGAGATGACAAATTGGGTTATGACGAAATTTAACGAAGTGTGGCTCTTGCTTTTTTCTCATAACAAGTGTATTCATAAGTCCCACTAATGTACACAATTCTGTCAATTTTACCCACAGCTGCATTTCATTATGGAAATTGAGTGCTCCTTCTACTTTATCCTAATACTCTTTGATTTCTGATCACTAGTAAGGTTTTGCATTTTCTAAAACTCCTTATCAGCACAACCTTTTGTCAAACTGGCTCAGTGTAACTGCTAGATTTTCTTTCTTCTTGAGCTTTTCTTTTTCACTTCGATGTGTTACCAGTGCTCTAGAAGAACATTACCTTGCAGTTTATTCTGCCAGCTCAGGGTATCACAGCTACCTGAGGCTTAAGCAGGGGAAGAGACTGCAGAAAAGAAACTTGGAAACAGAAATTGGCAGTGTTTCCCTCCCTCCTGACTAACAGCTATCTCCAACGGCCTATTGATTGCTTTCATCTCATCTGCTACTCATGGCTTTTAATGAGAGAAGTTGCTTGGAGGTAAGAGAGATGTACTCAAGCAGTTGACACATTCTTATAAGTTGAAGGTAGTGAATTAAAAACTCAGAGGAAGTGTGAGTGCCATTCTCTTGTCTATCCTATGACAAGGTTTAGTCTCTGTGAGAATTTAATCAACTTGAGAAAAGTTAGGATTGCAGAATGTAATGGCTAAGTCACTGAGGAGTCCATTTTCCTCCTATATTAGATAGAATAAGGAAGTATCAATAATCATTCATGGTACTGTGATAACCATAAAATAGAACCAAAATATTAAGTGTTTGGCACACGGTATATACTCAATAAATTAGTTCTCTTCTCCTCCCCTCTTTACCTTATAATCTAGAAATGGCTTTTCAGAAGCTCTTCTTTGCCCAAGATCAGAATAGTTTTGGGTTTTGTTTTCATGGGGACCTCATTTTCTTCAACGGCTCAATAATAGTTGACTGGAATTTTCCTTGCCTGCCCATCATGCATGAAAACTGTCCTTTCTTTAGGACCTGCCTTGGCATTGTGATGTATCAATTGCAAGTGCCTGGGGTTAACATAAAGATGAAAAAGCACTACATATCACAAAGCAGAACTGCCTGACATCCTGATTAGATACTTCTCTGCAAGTCACACTTGTCCCAGTAGTGACTTTCTGAAAACTCTTCTGAGATTTGAGCTTCCTGCTTCTTTTTCAACGCCGCACCCTTATTTTTTTTCCTTTAACTTTCCCTTTTACAATATAATGAATGTATGTGTGTTCCTCAAATTCATGTGTCAAAATTCTAACCCCCAATTTAGTGGTATTAGGAGATATGGCATTGGAAGGTCATTAAGTCATGAGAGCAGAGCCCTCGTGAATAGGACTCTTGTCCTTACAAATAGGTACAAGAGAGCTTGATTCCTTCCCTCTCTCCTCTCTGCCCTGTGAGCAAATACTACAAAGATGGCTGGCTGTCAGAATATTGGCCATGCTGGCACCCTGATTTTGGACTTCGAGCCCCCCAAACTGTGAGAAATAAATTCCTATTTTTTGAAATCCACCCAGTCTACAGTACTTTATTAGAGCAGCCCGAGCTGACTAGGGCATCTTCCTTTTTCTCCACTTTCTCTATCAATCTTTTCTTGCTTTCAGAATCTTTTCTTTCCTCTTGTGTGTGTTTTCTTCTTTTTTATATAAATAAATGTTAAGCATGTCTATTTCCACAACCCCCCTCTCCCTGTACTCATTCCTTATCTGAACCAAAAAAGAGCTACGTTGTCTTAAAGGAAACTTCTTTAGCAGGTGCAAAGAGAGGGCACCCAAGAGTCCTTTTTCCTTTGTGGTGTCCACCATGCTACTCCTAAAAGCCCCAACCAGTTATATAATCATGTAGGTTGAAATTCCTAAATGAGCACTTCAAAATATCAATCTCCTTATTGTTCCCTCTTACATAGAAATGTACCCTTCACTACTACTCTGGCAGCTACCCTGTCATTTATGCTGAAAACCTTTGCACCATATATTATATGCTATTTACTCTGTACTTTTAAAGATATCATTTTGTCCACTTTTCTTTCAAAACTGTCTTTAATATTCATTTCCTTTATTAAGCATTGCCAGAGAATACTACCTGACTCTCCTTTCTCTTTCTTGTGTGCTTCTGTACAGCAGGACATTTTGAACATCATTTTATGTCATCAAGAGATTCCTAATGGTAGGTTCTCTACTGAGTAATACAGTCAGAGTCTAGTTATAAAAGCACAAAGACATTCACTATTAGATACAATTTCACCCAATATTTTGGCTAATGTGTATCAGTTATGAATGTTAGCTACTCCTGTCTAATTTACCCACTATTCAGTTCTCAATTTTTATATCATATATCTGTTTCAGTTGCTTATACAGTGGAACTTATGTTCACCTATATTTTTTATGCTATCGTTTTATTTCTGAGACACTTCTTTGAGGACATAGACTTTGCAGTGCACTATTTCTGTTCCTTTCTTCAGCAACTGGTAGGACACTAACAGTCAAAACTACCTACCCCCAAGGCAGCTTACTGGCTGCTTAACATGACTTTACTATTATTCCATTGCCTTCAGTAGTATGACCTGACGATTCTAGGAGACTTTTGCTCAGGGAAGCTTCCAGAAAGGCCCATCAGTTCTTCAATAGGAAATACCTTCCAGTTTAAGCCCTACAATTCCCCAAAGCCTGGTCTCAAATCCTCACTCTGTTGTTTGCAGCAGTTCTAAACTGTGATATTATGACCCTTGCATGATCCTAATGAATTCCCCCACATTGAAAGACCCAGCTTAAACCAAACTTCAAATTCTCAATAAATTCTGACTTTTCCTTTTTCCCTCTGAGGGTCTAGGAAATCTTTGCCAGGTTGGTATTCTTCTTTACTATAGTGAGCAAGAAACTCAGCATTGTCTTATACACAGAGGTTGTGTTAGTGACATTTGGGGAGCCAGAATTCTATAGCACTTTACTCATAGCTGATGCTACATATGTTTAGTTTAAAGACAAAACAAAACAAAACAAAAAACCCTCAGTATTTGCTAAAAGATAAACATTTATAAATCTTGGCAATTATAATACATTAATGTATTTGGACTTTGAAAGTTGGAATTTGGAGCATAAGACATCATGGTGCAAGCTGACGCAGACCTATTAAATGTTAGTATTTAAATGCTAAATAACAATGAATGTTAAGTGACAGAACAGCTCAAATTTCACTTTGTGATTGGAATGCACTCTGATACTTGTTTTATGAAAACCTTTACAAGTTACAGGCAGAGGTTAACAGTAATCACATTTTTTTCCTCCTCTGGTTTTAATAAATGCCTTTAGGGCATTTCATTCTGTTAAATCAAGCAGCAGACAAGTAATGCACTGCTAACCTCTAAAGTATGTGGAAAACTTAGTTCATAAAATATGTATGAAGAACACAGCGTTGCAATGATAATGATGCTTCCTGTCTGGGTTATTCTGCCAAAGGAATTGGTGCATTAACGTCTCTAGTCCTTCATTTCTTTTTATTGGAGCTGCTCTTATCTCATTTTGCATCAATTACTTCAATGAATTGTCTATTAACATATATATGTGTACACACACACACATTACAAAAGTTATTTGGGTTAATTGTCATAACTTTAAATGAGCAGTATTAGTACTCATATATAGCACTCTTCTTTAGAAATGAAATGTTTAAAAAAGGAATTAGTATTTACTGAAACATCAAATTTGTGTGTACATGCACAAAAATATGTCATTGTTTTGAACTAATGCTCTCTTGGTAAATGTGGATTCATATGAGTTAGCTTCTTATATACACAGTCTGTTAAGAACCATCAGAGTTTTCAAGCAAATCAGTCTTATACATTCTCCACAAAGTATCCTTCCTTTGATGAAAAATTATAAAACTGTATCTTCTGCCTTTTTCTTTTTTTTTTAAGTTGGAGTGTCACCCTGGCTGGAGGGCGGTAGCCTGCTGGGCTCAGGGGATCCTTCCACCTCAGCCTTCCAAGTAGCTGGAACTATAGACACGTGACACCATACCTGGCTAAATCTTCTGCTTTTTCACTGCTCACTTATTGTATCTCGATAGTAGACAGATACACTGTTTGATGGTGCCTTTGGAACTGTAAATATACTAATCCATTTAAGTAATAGCAAAATATAATTGATATGGGTGGCACTAATTTAGAATGTGTACAAGACAAGATAGGAGCATGGATAATACATTGATACATTTTTTTCTTCATTCATAATTGGTTTGTATAATTAAAGGATGCTTTTCTAAAAGCAAGTAAATAAAAATTTAAACTTTCCCTGAAACTTTAAAGGCAACTGGATCAGGAAAAAGTATTCCTGACTATGTAGGAAAGAAGAAACTTTACCCAAAGAAAGATCTGGCATTAACTTTCAGTTCCCAAGTGGTTTTCTCTAAGTCCCTGGAACACATAGTCAATGAGAAATTAACTAATAAAATAGATAAACTAAGTGCTTATCTCTAAGTTCCTATCAGATAAGAGAGTTTTTGTTTACCCGGGTTCCTTGGACCACACCAGGTAGTCTAATGATGTGACTTACAGTGGGATGTCATCTCTAACAGGAGATTCAAGGCCAGGAACATGAGCAGCCAACCATGTCTACGTGCTGAAACCCCAGGACAAACTCCAGACTCAAGGCTCAGGTGCACTTCCCTGGTCAGCAATGTTCCATGTATTGTCATACACACTGCTGGGAGAAGACTCCGCTGGTAGAAGACAACTGGAAGCTCCGGATGTGGAATTTTCTGGACTCTATCCTATGCATCTCTTCTCATGACTGATTTTAACCTGTATCCTTTCACTGTAATAAACTACAACCTTGATTTTGACAGTTTTCAGTGATTTCTGTGAGTCCTTTTAACAAATTATCAAACCTGAAGACTGCCTTGTAAGACCTTGAAATTGTAATTGGTGTCAATAATGAGGTTGGTCTTGGGATCTTCCCCTACCTTAGTGCTGTCAATTTATTAAAACAGGACTTTCATCAACTTTGGCAAAAGAACATTTTCCCCTCCCAGTATTTATTATAACGATCTAGCTTTAAGTTGGTAGTTTATAATCTTAATACTTTCCTAAATCAGAATGGCCTATAATTTAGTACAATTTGTTAACATTTCTCAATGTTATGAACTTTCATGTTATAAATATACAATGGTTTACATAGTAGTAAAGTTGAAATTTTTGATGTTACCATGGTGTGCTAATTAGCATAGTATTTTATGTTTAATACTTATTTTACTTTAATTAAAAATGTGCTAAACTTTGTGTGATAGTTCACTCTTAAGACATTCAGAGTCAAGTCACATAGGGCTCTTACCACACACAGAGGGTGCAATGCATTATTTTATGACAGTTGACTAATAATAATATTTTCAATATATAAAAAAGAGAAATGTCAAGATATTTCAATTCCTTATGTACATGCGTCTATTTTTTTGTGCTTGATTACTGATTGAAGTAATTTTTAAGCTGACACTTAAGAAAAAAACATGCTGATAATTTCTTAAATTTTCTTGCCATCAAATTCTTCACAAGTTTGCCTATTTGTCTATGGTTGCTCTCTGATCTCACATATATTGTCTAACCTGCCTTTGTATTTATAGCCCTACTCTTTCTATAATTGTATGTACCCATATAATTTCATAACAAAATCATAGTTTTCTGCCATTGAGATGGAAAAGAAAGAAGTTCGCCCATCAGAGTCATTGTGTTAAAGAGATTTAGTGGTGAAGAATCGACTATTTCTGAAATGTGTGGAGGGCTGGAGAAGAATGTTTAAAAAGTAATTAGCTATCCTTTAAAGGCCATTTCCCTGAGAAGTAGGGAAGCCTAGGGAATGCCACTAAAGCACACATTATTCATCAGAAATCCTTGTTAGGCTACAGTGTTCTTACTCAGAATTACTGATTTGGTGCATTTTAAAACTCAGACTTTAGGGCATTAAAGAGGATCATTATTTATTGCTGATTTTAGTCTTGCTACAGGGGCCTGATATTAAGTGTGAAGAGGGAGTTTTCCACCTTCAAAACCATATGCCTGCTACGTCACTTGGATGTATCTGTGAAAAGGAAGTTCAGAATATTTTTTTGAACTTCCTTTTCTCAGATACATCCAAGTGACGTAGCAGGCATATGGTTCAGGAAATTGAAATGGGCATGTGTGTGCACACACAAATACACATAATCAATGAGAAAGAGTTTGAAAGATTATAAGTGAAAGATTTGTTGCAGGGAGAAAAAAATAAAAAGTTATATTAGAAAAATGAAAATATATTAGGAGAAATGTTTATGATGTACGTATTAGTCATTATTGGTAAATTATATTAAATAAAAATAATGTTTATTTATAAAGAAAATTGAATGAAAATGTAGTTTAGAGCAGATTATTAGGTTATTGTTCATTTAGGTGATTATCAATCAACGGAGAATGACATTTTGGTATTTTACTCAACGATCAATGAGAGTTTTGAAAATTGTATTGATCACTCAAATTTTAGACAATGCAAATGATGCACATGAGTAATGGTCTAAATTAGATCTAGAAACGCTGACATTTGCTTCCTTATTCAAAATTTAGTTTCAGTTAGCTTTATGATGGATCCGGAATTTACTGAGCAAATTAAATACAATTATAAGGACAATGAAGAGGGTTATCTAAGCAAAAAGAAGACTGTTTTTTTTCCAGTAGAGAAACGCCAAGATCAATAATTATGAGTTAAAGAAAGTCATTCATTCTTTTCCGTGGTGTAGGTCAGGCTGACAATTTTTGTTTTTTTTTAAATCATAAATGGTCAGTGCTCCCTATCACAGTTATCAGCATACCTTAACACAAAATGACTATAATTCACATTGTGTGAGTTATTTATTCCATTTTCATGAAGGAGGCAGGGGAATATAAAGAGATAAAGTGACACGAGTAACAATCTGACACAGAAAATGCTCCACTTAAAATATTCTCTTTTGTGTGGATGTTTTAGAAAGCTTAATTAAAATGTTCATGAATGGGAATTAATAATTAAGCTCTTAATGTATATATTTTTCTCAATTGGTTAGCTATCCCATAATGTAGGTTGAGGTTCATGTCCCCCACAAGACTTCCCTTTCTTTGGATATCAGTCTTGTGCTCCAGGAGTCACCTGCACTTTTTTTTTTTTTTTTGAGTTGGAGTCTCACTCTGTCGCCCCGACTGGAGTGCAGTGGCCGCTCCTGGCCACCGCAGCCTCGACCTGCTGGACTCCGGAGATCCTTCCACCTCAGCCTTCCAAGTGCTGGAACTACAGGCGTGCGCTACCACACCTGGCTAATTTTTTTTTATTTATTGTAGAGATGAGGTCTCGCCAAGTTGTCCAGGCGGGTCTTGAACCCACGGGCTCAGGCAATTCACTCACCTCTGCCTCCCAATGCGTGGGATTACAGGCTGAGCCACCAAACCCGGCTTCACCTGCACTTCTCAGTTGATTACAAATTCAAGAGTCATCATTACCCCTTAGGTTTGATAATTCACTATAATGAGTCACAGAACTCAGGAAAGTGCTATATTCATGATTACAATTTTCTAAAAAAAAAAAAATACAAATGAAGTCTAGGTAAATGAAGAACACATGAGGTGAGATTCCATGTAAATCCCAAGCCTGAAGACGCTCCCTTGTGGGAATCCAGGACAAATGCTAGGCAAATTCCTTATTGAGCAACATTTCCTAACATTTATTTTCCCGACATATTGATTTTTATAAGAGATAGAGTGTTATAATAAAAAGGAAACTTGTTTTTCTCCCAATTTTTTTCTTTATTTTATTATAAAGATGTGGGTTACCAGTCAGGGTTAGATACATTATTATAAGTCTATGTGCAAGTGAAGTTTGGGCCTCCAACTGGTCCTCATTTCACCTGGTTTAGTATCAGGTATTCTTTTGTTTTTTTGAGTTGGAGTCTCTCTCTTTTGCTCAGACTGGAGTGCAGTGGCACACAGTCAGCCATCGCATCCTTGACTTGCTGGTCTCAGGCAATCCTTCCACCTCAGCCTTCCAAGTAGCTGAAACTACAGAAACATACCACCACATCTGGCTAGTTTTGTGATTTACTGTAGATATGAGATCTCACCAGGTTGCCCAGGCTGGTCTTTAACCCCTGGGCTCAGGCAACCTTCTCACCCCAGTCTCCCAAAATGCTGGGATTACAGGCTGAGCCACCACGCCCAGCCAGGATCAGGCATTCTTAGTGATATTACATGTTTCCTCCTCTCCCGGCAGTGTCCCACTACTGCCAATCCTTCTCTAATAGAATTGTGATAAATGTTACAGGACCCACTTATAAGGGACAATATGTGGCATTCAGTTTTTTGTTTCTGTGATAGATCACTGAGTATGATGGACCCTAAATCCATCCAAGTTGCTGTGAAGCCCATAATTTTGTCCTTCTTTATGGCTGCATAATATTCCATCGTACATATGTAGCACATTTTTCTTATCCAGTTCACTTTCAATGGCCAGCAGGGTTGGTTTCATATTTTTGCTGTTGTGAGTAGTACTGCAATACACATGCATGTGCAAGTTTATCTTTTGTAGAATGATCTGAGTTCTGCATGTTTACAGGAAGGGGATTGCTGGGTTGTATGGAAGGTCAATTTCTAGTTATTTTAAAAATAAAAAATGTACATATGCAAGATGAAATATGCAGCTATAAAGAACAAAATTAAGAACTTCACAGCAACTTGGATGGATTTAAAGTCTATAATACTCAGCGATTTATCACAGAAACAAAAAACCAAAGAACTCAGTATCATAAGTTCTCACTCCTAAGTGGACCCTGAACATTTACCATAATACCATAAGAAAGGAATTGGCAGTAGATGGAGACTGCCAAGAGAGGGAGTGGAGGCACATAACATTAATAAGAGTAACTGATCTCAAACCAGGCAAAGTGGAGACCAAAGGTAGGCCCAAAATTTACCTGTATGATGATCACTGAATTGTACTCCATATCTTTAAAATAAAATAATTTGAGAAAAATAAAAATACTCTGCAAATACTTATAAGAACACTGGATTGTCTATATTAATGTTAGGTAAAGTAGACTTAGTGATAAAGAGTTTAATCAAAAACAAAATAGGATATTTTTTACTAATAAATAGTAAGTCATCAGTAAAACATGACAATCACAAATGTGTATGTATGTGCCTAATAATAGAGTTTCAACATTTATGAAGTGTATACTGAGAGAATTGAAATATATATATTTAAAAAGGAAATTGCCACACTGTTTTTCACAGAGGCTGAACTAGTTTGCATGCCTATCAACAGTGTAGTAGCATCCTCTTTTCTATACAACCTCACCAGCATCTGTTGGTTTTTGAAATCCTTACTGGGTTTAGGTGGTATCTCATTGTAGTTTGATTTGCATTTCTCTGATGATTAGTGAGGCTGAGCATCTTTGCATGTTTGTATGTCTACTTTGAAGAAATGTCTGTTTGTGTCTTTTGCCCACTTTTTAAGGGGGCTGTTTGTTTTTTTCCTTTTGGTTCATTTGAGTTTCCTGTAGATTCTGGAAGTTAGGCCTTTGTCAGATATACAGTTAGCGAATATTTTTTCCCATTCAGTCTCCCCCCACCTATTGATAGTTTCTTTTGGTGTGCAAAAGTTTTTCAGTTTAATGAGGTTTCACTTGTTTATCTTATCTTTTATGGCATACACTTTTCTGGTTGTGATCAAGAATTGGTGGCCTATTCCAATGTACACAAGGTTATCTCCAGCATTTTCTTCTAATATTCTTTTTTTTTTTTTCAATGAGAAAGCAGGATTTATTGAGAGGACAGAAAAGCTCCCACAGAGGGAGGGGACCTGAAGAGGTTGCCCTCTTCTAATATTCTTATAAGGTTTTATGTTTAGGTCTTTGATCCATTTAGAGTTGATATTGTATATGGTGATAGGTAGGGGGTCCAGTTTCATTCTTCTGCATGTAGTCAGTCAGTTTTGTAAATCCTAGCTAGAGCAATCAGGCAAGAGAAGAAAATCAGGGGTATCCAAATAGGAAAAGAAGAAGTTATGCAATCCCTCTTTGCAGATGATACAATCCTATACCTAAAAAATCCAAAGAAGTTCATGAAAAACCTCCTTGCACTGATAAAGGACTTTGGCAAAGTCTCAGGGTACAAACTAAACATGCAAAATACAGTTGCATTCTTATACACCAACACCAAGCAGGTAGAGAACCAAATAAAAAGTACACTCCCATTCACAATAGCCAAAAAGAAAAAAAAAAAAAAAAAAATGAAATACCTTGGCTTCTTTCTAACCAGAGAAGTGAAAAACCTTTGCAATGAAAACTACAAAACACTGCTCAGAGAAATCAAAAAGAACACAAACAAATGGAAAAACAATGTTGTCAAGTTGTCCATCTTACCCAAGACAATCTACAGATTCAACACAATACCCATTAAATTACCAACATAATTCCTCTTAGATCTGGAAGTGATAATACATATACTCACATAAAAACAAAAAAGACCACAAATAGCCAAAACAATTCTCCACAAAAGAAACAAAGCAGGAGATATCACACTTCCAGACTTTAAACTTTACTATAAAGCTACAATAATCAAAACAACCTGGCACTGGTACAAGAACAGACATATAGACCAATGGAACAGGATAGAGATTCCAGAAGACAAAACTCTATCTCTCAATCAATGCATCATTGACAAAGCCACTGAGGAGAAGAGAAAATTTATTTTTCTTGGTACACATATACTGTGTTTATCTTCTCCTTTTCTGTTTTAAACTTTATTCTATGTACTGTGGTCAACAAAGACAGCAATAATCCAAAGCTGAAAAACTTGTCTTGAATAGTTCTACCTGGATTTTCCATTCCATTCTTGATTTCCTTCTTTTTTTTTTTTTTGCTACGCGATCTGTTTTTTGGTCATTTTATATTCCATGATACCTGTTTTTGCTGAGGGAACTGAGTTCAACTCCTGATCTGGCTTGCTCAGGCAGGGCTTGATTTGGTCTGCCTATGATCCTTGTGTTGTATGACCCTCAAAGTTAGGTTTAAGTACTCAATGCACAGAGCCAAACACTGTTGCATCTGCATTTAGGAGCAAAGTAAGATTCATTAAATCTGCCCACAGCATGAGGGCGGGTAAAGCAACCTTTCAAATCTGACCTGCCTTTGAACATAACTTGGGACTTTTATGAGTAAGGTAGGTATGCAGGAGGTGAGAGTCCCATGATCAAAGCTGCTTGTGTTCCTTGGCTTGATTAAACTTCTGGATGCCATCAAGGAGGTCTGCATGGTCTAAGGACCACAAAAGATCTGCATGATCTAAAAATCACTGTTCTTTGAATGAAAAACAGATTCATTAATCTTGTGTGCCCTCCCCCCTGGGGTTAGGATATGAAGACAATAAATTATTAGTGACTACCTTCTACCAAAATGACTACCTACAAGCATTCATGCATAGGGGAAGAAAAGGTCACAGAGAAGGCGACATACGTAAAACAGGCATCTTATGATTTTTATACTGCAGGTTCGGTTACACCACCAGGAAGCTGTGGTGAGGGTGTGAATGTTACGCGGCAGACATCTCACACATGCATTGGCTTTCGGTGATCCTTTCTGGTCAAAGTTATTGGCTGGATGTTGATGTTTCTAGGATCTTTGGGCACAATTGATTCTTGGAGAAAGGAAATAATGAAAGTAAAAATTTTTTATTTTTATAATTCTTTGAAAAATATTTTTTAAAAAATTACATCTATGGTCTGGGAAGAGAACGTCTTTCAGAAAGTGAATTTGATACAGGGGCGATTGCTCAAGGTCTAAGAGTAACCTTCTACTTACAGCATTATATCTCAACTTCTGAATCTGATATTGAAGGCCTCTATTAAAGGTTTTGACTTTTTTTATTACAGTATATGATAATAAACTAATCCTAAGTGCATTGACACACACACACACACACACACACACACACACACACACACACACACACTTCTTATTTATTGAGCACCTACTATGAGCACACATTGTACTAAGTACTGTTGAGAGTAGAGGAGGTTAAAAGCATTCACAAGAAGGAAGTTGAGATATAGCAGGAAGGGGAAACTAGCATAAGAGGAGGAAGACTAAAGAGATAGGAAACAATTAGATGCTGGCCTGTATATGAAATTAGTGGCCTAGGAGTTTTAAATAAAAGCATTGATGTTTTGTTGAACAATATTTTCCAAGTCTCCAAGTCCATTCTAGCAATATGGCTAATAACAATAAATTTGCTTTGGCCAGTGGTGCAGCAAACAGTCTGGAGGGATACAAAATGACATAGATGATAACAGAAGATTTAGCCGTATATATCTTGCCTTGTATTAATATACATATGTGGCGAACCTATACAAAAATGTATGTGTTTATCTTCAGTGGCATTGAATAATATTAGTGTTGGATTTCAATTATAATATGCATAAAATATATATGACTGGTTTGTTATTATTATTTTGATTTGGAGTCTCATTCCATCACCCAGACTGGAGGACAGTGGCATACTCATGGCCACCCCAGCTTCGACCTGCTGGGGTCAAGTGATCCTTCTGCCTCAGCCTTCCAAGTAGATGAAACAACAGGAGAGAGCCACCATGCCTGGCTAATTTTTGATTTATTGTAGAGTTGAGGTCTCACCAAGTTGCCCGGGCTGGTCTCGAATTCACGAGCTCCAGCAATCCGCTTGCCTTACCCTCCCAAAGTGCTGAGATTCCTGACTGAGCCACGGAGCCTGGCCAATATATCCTGTTTTTAGAAGTAATTTTTAAGAATGAGAGAATATTTAAAAGAAGCTCAATAAATATACTTTATCTTTTTAAAAAATAGGATTTTCAACTTTTTTTCAAGACAAATAGAGTCTATCAGGCATCTGCTGAAAAAACATTATCCCATTTATTACTCTAATAGCAGCCTTGAATGAAAGTGTAAGCTTTCTAGTGAAATATTGAAATAAAAACTTCAACTGAAAAAGATGGCAATTTGGTTTTACTTAAAACATATTTATTGGTATTTTATGCTAAATTAATAATTTAGAAATGAAATGATTTGGGACAGACATATTTCTTTTTATAGTTGAAGAAATATGATGCATTCATTTTATTAATATAATCTGTAATAAAATTAATAATACCTTCATTGAAACTGAACTTTCCCTCTGATTTATTCCCTGACATCCCCTCAAATGGTTAAAAGAGCAGTAGTCATTGTATTAGCCAGAGATAAATAAATGTGCTGTAACACTTTAGGTGACCCAAATCACCCTCAAGGATCCTTTATTAAAATTCCAAGATACACATTTGGGTCAAATGAAGAGTTGCTTTTCTATCTTCCATGCAAGAATCACCTGTTGAATTAGCATCTTTCTCTTCTTTGTTACTATGTGAAAGGTACCTATAGAAACCTAGAAGAAACTTAGCTTATTCTTTAGTCTTTTTGCCTTAGTGCAACCATTAGAAAGCATTCAGACATTCTACTGCAGGACAAACAGCAGCCTATCCCATCCTCTCTAGGCAAATCTCCTTCAGACACAAGATCAGGACAGCCCAAACAACCATCCCACCTTTGGTCAAGGAATTTGTGAATTGCAAATGTCTAACAAGTCTCTTGCAGGAAATCCCCCCTCAGGGTTAACCTAATCAGTCCTCATGAACTATGTGACACAGATAAGCCCCACCATGGCAGCAACCATGTGACTAACCCACTCATCTCCCTGCTGTCCATCACTTGACATCATCAGTACCTGCGCTTGTCTGCCCCTTTGTGATGACGTGGAAGCAGACCACCACCCAATCACCTAATGATCTTCCCCCATCAAGGGGAATGGTTAAAAGGACTCAACCACAAGCAACCAGCGGTCATTGCCTTGCTAGAGTCTGGTGTGGCCATGTGCTCTTTGAGCCATGGCTGTCTCCATGCTTCCTGGCTTTGGTTCCCCTCCCCCACCTTGAGGAGGTGAATCTTCTCTCTTCCTTCTCTTTCTCTCTAATTTACTTTTAAATAAACTTTTCTTTCTTTACCTTTTTGTGTGTCGCAATTCCTTGCAATTTTCTCGGATTTCTGGGTTGCCAACATGCACCTCCGGCTTGCCAGCCCTGGCGATGCTGTGTCTCTCCCTCTCCACCCTCACCCTGTCCATCCAGTACCCTAACACTATGTTTTCATCTTTATGAGTTCCTGCTTTGTAAATAGTAGTTTTTTTGTTGTAAAAATATAAAAAATAAACACTGATTTCCTTCCCACCCCCTTAGAATGTTCCTTGATGGAGTGTGTGTCTGTAAGTATGACTTTATTTCTTCAATGTCTAACCCTTTTTCTACCAACTATGTTCTCCATTAATTTACAGCTTGACCCTATTATTTTGCATATAACCACACTTAAGATCTCTTTCTAGCACTCTTTCCCCCCACTTTTCAACTTTTCTTCCTTTGACTATTTACCAGAACTTCCTTAGCTTTCAGTCTCTGGGTCAAACTTCTTTGAACTCTAAAACTTCATAGTCAGTTGCCTACTAGACATATTGACTTCCACCCAAATTCAATGTGTCCACTGCAAAATCCATGACAGTCCTGCTAGAGTGACCCCTATCTCAGGAAATATTAATAGCACCATCTTCCTTGTTTACTTTATACCTTAGCCCCATATTCCATTCACATCAAACCATAGATATTTTACCTCCTAAATATCTATACAGTTTTTCTGTTTATCTGTATTTTTCAAGCACTATTCTATTTCAAATTATAATTGATTGTCAAATGAGTGATTGTGTGTATTGTGCCTGCTAAGCATTCTGCCTTTGTCTAGTTTTTCCACCCTCTAATTTATTCCTATTGTGTAGTTTGTGTAATCAGTTGTATACTCAAAAGACTTAAAACACTTATATTTCTCCTAATTGCTCTTTCTTGAAAGACCAAAAACATTAACATATTCTAGAAGGCCTTTATGATTTGGTTGTTGCCTACCTTTCTTAGCTCTCATAATGCCAAACCTGCTCTTGGTCCTGTGGATACATTAGTCCCCTCTTGTCTGTGGGGGATACATTCCAAGACCCTCAGTGGACACCTGAGACCACAGATTGTACTGAGTCTTGCATATACTATGTTTTTTCCTATCCATATGTACCTATGACCAAGCTTAATTTATAAATTAGGCAGAGTAGTAGTTTACCAACAGCAATAGTCAAATCGAACAAATATAGCAATACACTTTAATAAAATTTATGTAAATTCATGTGTTTCTCTCTCTTTCAAAATATCTCATTGTGGGATACCCTTTTGTTTGTTCTCATGACAACTTGTAATCACCTTTCAACCCACTTATCTAGTTTACAACTGCACATTAGCTATGTGACATGTTTTTGCTTTATTTCTGTCTCTGACACTAGATACAAGACTTCCTGAGGGAAGGGACTCTGACTGACTCATCATTTTATCTATTACTATTCATGAATATTTGCTAAATGAAGAACAAAGTCCCTTTTTCTTCAAATTAAAAGTTTACTCTTTTGTCTTTTTTAAAATTTTATTTTATTATAGATATGTCTTTTGTCTTATTATAGATTCCTCCTCATGATTCAGTATATTCTAGATTTTTGGACAATTGCTATTTTTCATTTCCTTTTACTCTTTTATGAAATTTTTATGCAGTACACTATTTAGGCAGAGCTTAGAGAACACACAGCGTGGAGTTTTTGTTTGTTTTTAATTATGAATACTCCCATAGCATGGATTTGATATATCATAATGCAACCATGTAGCATTCATGCCACTTACCAAGGATCTCAGTCACTAAAGAGAAATATTTTACAAATAGCAAGACATCTTCACTGTACTGTCTTTTTTTTTTGAGTTGGAGTCTCACTCTGTCACCCAGACTGGAGTGCAGTGGCCACTCCTGGCCACCGCAGCCTCGACCTGCTGGGCTCCAGAGAGCCTTCCGCCTCAGCCTTCCATGTAGCTGGAACTACAGGCACACGCTACCACACCCGGCTAATTTATTTTTTATTTTTTTTATTGTAGAGATGAGGTCTCACCAAGTTGCCCAGGCAGGTCTTGAACCTGCGGGCTCAGGCAACCCACTCACCTCAGCCTCCCAAGGCACGGGATTACAGGCTGAGCCACCGAGCCCGGCATGTACTGTTAATCAACACAGAATTCTGTAGTTCTTTGTAATAAATCTCACATGATAAATGTCATTGTTTTGTGTTTCACTCTTGCTCTGATTGAGGAACAAAAACCAACATGGGTGAGATGATGGATGAGGAGCTAGCCAACAAACAGAAGATGGAAGTACATCTGTGCATGCCTCTGTGTGAGTTGTGTGGATGCATGTGAGGGTGTACTTAGGAAGATGGGATAGAGGTGGAGGCTCTAGGTACCATCTACTACCTCAGAACAGTTTTGGATGAAACAAGAGTAGATAGCTATTTGCAAAGAGTGAGTTAATGTAACCAAAACAAGATTGGCCACTTGCCCCTCAAAGCCAGACTCAGAGATGAGAGATTGTTGAAAGACTGTTCAAAAGCCAACAGAGAGGGAAAAAGCAAGACCTCAAACAGATCATTTCAGATTTTTAGGTTGAGTGCAAGAGTTTAAAAAGAGAAACTTGATATGGGAAACATGCAGGAATGGTACAGGGTGCAGGTGTCTTGTTCTGATGGCTTATCTTGGGTGATGGTCCTTCCATAGGTCTGGCTGATGTTATCTCAGCTGCAGTCAGGTTATAGATTAACCGTCTCCTGATTCCTCCCAGCTGGGAGAGTCCCACTGTCAGTGTGTTTTAAGATGGGCCCCTGGAAATTCTAAGCAAGCATACTATTAGATAAGCATGTATGGTACAAGGAAATATCTGGTAGATAAAGAGAGAAAAGAAGTTTCAAAAGCATGTGCAAGGCTACATTTTAAGAATAAGAAAAAGATAGAGAAAAAAATAACTTTAAAATGCACTTTAGGTCGGGCACGGTGGTTCAAGCCTGTAATCAATCCCAGCACTTTGGGAGGCCGAGGTGAGAGGATTGCCTGAGTTCAGGGTTTTGAGATCAGCCTGGACAACTTGGTGAGACCTCGTCTCTACAATAAATCAAAAACATTAGCCGGGCATGGTGGCATGCATCTGTAGTTCCAGCTACTTGGAAGGCTGAGATGGAAGGATTGCCTGAGCCCAGCAGGTCGAGGCTGTGGTTGCTGTGAACGTGCCACTGAACTCCAGCCTGGGTGACAGAGTGACACTCCAACTATAAAAAAAATGCATTTTAAGGCTGTACTACTCAGTTATATCAGGAGTGGATAAAAAGTCATCCTGTTCCTGAGAATTATTCAAAAATATAGACGAAGAGGAATCTAAAACACCATTAGTTATTTATTTCATTAGTTTAAATATCGAAAATACCTTTGGGAGAGACAATGAATTTCATACTTATTTGCCTAATGTATATGTGCTCATAATTTTCCCTATTTTCAAGAGGGATTTCATAAGAAAATACTGGACAGAGACTAGGGGAGAAGGGGAAGGGAGGAGAGTGGAGAGGAGAGAGGAGAGGGAAGAATGCTGAAAAACGCTTACAAAGCTACAGGAGAGGAGAGAAGGGGAGGGGAGGGGAAGGGGACAAGGGAAGGGGAGGGGAGGGCAGGGGAAGGAAAGAATTTTGAAAAGGCTTACAAAGGTATGTGGGGAGCCCTAACTGAGAAAGCCTACCTAAATTTGCCAAGAAGAGTTTCTGCCCAAGGCAGCATCCTCCCTTTCTCTCCTTCATACCCAGGGTTTGTGTAACCCAAAGGATGAGGTGAACACGCTTGCCAAAAAATACAGCAAAACTCTCCTAATATAAGTTCTCCTAGTGACCTATGCTTTGGCAGAGTTCAATGCCACACCTGCAGGGTACACACCCAAAGGCATGGTGAAAGAAAGAATCAGATGTCTGTGAGCAAAAATATCACCAAGGACACTCACAAAAAAAGAAAACCAGGGAAGCAGGGAATGGGGCTGAAGAGAGAGGGAGACTGAGAGACAGAGAGATAGAGAAAGGAAGCACCTATTTTAGCATTAGAATCGGTTTGTGAGTATTTTAAATATTTTTACTTTTTAACTTAAGGTATTACATCCTCTCATTATTGCTAGAAGACAAATCTAGGAGCAATTCAATCCAATTAGAAGGGAAAAGAGAGATTTTCTCTGGCAATTGCTATGCAAATGTGTGTGTCAGGAAATAGAAAGGTGATGCTGAGCAGCACAGTCTGTTGTTGACAACAGAATTCCTCTTTACTTCCTGTGTTCCAAAGCATTTTAAAAACAACCTAAGGCTAATAGAAGGATGTTCTGGGTAGTCCCGCCAAGGTCAGAACTAGCTTTCGTGGGTCCCTGCGGAAGTGTGAGTTGGGTCAAGTATAACCACCTGGGGGCAACTGCCCCTCCATATTGTATTCAGTTGTCATATTCATGTTTCCAGTAATGGGAATTGCTGGTGTGTGACACTTTTTGAAACTTTTGGTATTGTGGGCTTATAAAACATCTCAATGGGTAATAGTGTCAGACAGTGGTAATTAATTTAGGAGGAAAAACCTGTTTCCAAATTGGAGCATCGCTTAAAGGTATGACAATTTAGTGTCTGCTCATTAAAAGCTGTGCTGGGCTTCTACCTCTTACCTATAGTTTAAAAAATAGTCATGCTAGAAAACCCCAAGCCAGTGGATTTTCAATGTTATGAAACATGTGGTGCCATGTAAACTTTTTCTCAGCCAAGTAAATGACAATGTGGAATGGTGAAGGGAGTGGATGGGAGACGCTCGCACGCCCGCGCACACACACACACACACACACACACACACACACACACACACACACACACCACAGAGAACTTGCAAGGTTAAAGATGGGGGGAACCCTGGAGATGTTAGCTCTGGGGCAAAACTCTCATCTTACTAAGGGTGTGGAGTCCAGAGAGGTTAGGGGATTATCTACAATCTTTCAGCTAATTATTTGCAGTCAAGAGTCTAAAGTCATATATTTTAATACTGCTCAGCTCCAAGGCAAACTTATTATTTCAGTCCTAGTTTCATTTTTTCAAACCAGTCTCTTAGAGGCAAGCAAGATTATTTTTGCACTTCCATGGATACAATGGAACAGCGCAAACACAGCAGAGTGATTGGATTTCTAGAGACACTAAAAATAGAGTGAAGTCAACATGTGGCTAAATGAAAAAAAGTATATATGTATAATATATATCCAACAAGCAATTTATATATATATATATATATATATATTTAAACACGTAAACATATTTCGAGTACTTACTCTTAACCCGGCACGGTTCGAGAGATTGAGGTCCATAGTCAAGGAGGAGATACAGACATATATGTGACAAATCTAGAAAAATATAGACTACTGTGAGGTGAAAAATAGCTTGCATGGTGGGTTTTGAAGATACTCATCAAACAAGAAAGGACACATTTTTTTCAATGCATATCCAATTTGGTAGGATTTTTATGAAGTTTGAACCATTCTGATATTTTTAGTGTTAGACTGAAAACAAAGGTCTAGCTAAGGCAGGTTATTCAGCACAGGTTAGACATAGATAAATACATTTCTTGTAGGCAATTTGAATTAAAATAGGGTAAGCATTCAGACATGTTCCTTACTGGTACACGATCTCTACCCAACCAACCAGGTATAGCAGACCTGACCACCTCACAGGCCAGCATGTGGATCTACCAGTGCAGAAAATAATAGAAACAACAGGGAATTATCCAAAACACAGACATGATGTTCTAAGAAAAGCCCAAATCTAGTTAGGCAAAAACTTTAATTATTGAGAAGGTCCTTCGGACCTTGTGACCTTAGGAGGTTGACAGATGGTAATCAAATCTCATGATAAGACATCAACAGCCCAACCCCCGTTAGCTCATAGAAGGTGGGGAGATGGTAATTGAAACTTGTGACTAGGTACCTGTAACCCACCACGCTTAGTTCACAGTTTGCTTAATCAAGGTTGTAAAAGTATTTAAAGCTTCTTGTCCTCTCTTAAGGGACCGATGCTCACTCTTGAGTGTGCCTCTTTCTTTCTAATAAATTCTCTCTTAAACTATACCTTGGATTCACTCTGAAATTCTTTTCTATGGCTAGTCAAAAGAACCCACGGAGCAAGACACCATATCCCAGTTAGCATCGTAGCTACATTAATATCCTTTTTCTTTCTTCTTTCTGGAAAATGTTATTGTAGAATTTCAATGACAGTTGATGCTGTGACCTATATGGTGGAAACTACATGCACAAGTAGTTTCCCTAAGCCTTTTCTTTTCTGCTTCAAACTTGCATGAACATTTAGCAAAATGTATTTCTAGAATACACTGAATAGCTTTTTGGTTTGTCAAATAGATATGTTTTCTATTCTACAAATATGTTTAGAATATGGGCGAAAAATTGGATTGATTCAGTTTACCTCTCTCTGCTTCTCTTAGCTATTCTGTGAAATTTTTGTTATTGCAAAATTTTAGTTGACCAAGACTTCAAATCCTTCAGGTTAAATAAATGTAAAAGGAAGGAAAATTTTACTGAGTTCTATAGCTGACAATCCTGTTGCAGTGGAATCAATCCTGGGATTTGAGCCCAAAATTTCTTTATGGTGGAGCCAGGGCATATCAGCAGTTCAATTGAACAGTGAGCAGAAATGGAGAATGTTAGTCGTAGTTCTTGTTTTTAACCAAGAGCAGGTGACTTCCCTCTGTGCTTTCTAGTCAACATCTAGGGCTTAAACACCAGCAAAATAAACAAAATACATCTGTATAGACAGAGTCTACTTTGATGGATACAGTGGTTGCAGAGCCTACATTTGATCCAATTCAGCTCTAGAGTGAACAAGAACAACTTGGCAAAACTTTAAAAAATGATTGATTAGTATTTATCTATAGTCATATTTATATCTTCACCTCTGTCATTTCATTATTGGTGGCTTTTAAATATTAAACCATAGCTTTAATGCAGAACAGTCCACCAAGAAAAACTTTGGCACTTGGAATTAACTTGAAATTATTTTTAATTCCAAAAGAAATCATTTCATTATGAGTTGTTTGTTCTTGTACCTGTGCTAAAAGCAAAGAAATAAATAATCCTTATGCATTTTTAAAGTGCATACAAATTCTTTTTTATTATATCACACGGTTACTAATTTTTTAGATAATTTTCTAATGGGGAATGCAATATATACATATATGAGTGTGAATGATTTCAGAAGCACAGACTGCCTGACAATAACTTAGCCAACTTGGGGTCTATTTTTTGTAGAGCAGTGATTCTCACACTTTGCTGTGTATGTGCACAACCTGGGTGGAGTCAACAGGCAGCTTCAGATTCAGCAGCTCTGTATACGACCTGAGCAATTGCATTTCCAGCAAGCAATCAGGTGATGCTGCTCCCATTGGAAGTAACACTTGCCAGCTTAGATAACAGGAGATCAAGGTTCTGGCTTTGATTTGCTGGCTCTGCATTGTCAGAATCAGTCTCTGTGATTCTTTTGTTCTTTCCAAATGGTTGTGGGCGTGTGCTTCAGCTCCAGCCATCGATCTGCATTTACCGCAGGAAAAGAGGAGAAAGGGGGAGGGTAGTGCCAGATTTAATTCTGGATAACTTTTATTTTGTTTTTTGAGTTGGAGGGTCTCATTCTATCACCCAGGCTGGAGTGTATGGCAGGATCTCAGCCCCTCCAGGGCTAGGCAATCCTCCTTCCTCACCTCCCTGACAGCTGGTACCACAGGCATACACCACCATGCCTGCTTAATTCTTTAATTTTTTTTTTTTTTTTCTTTTTTTGTAGAAACGAGCTCTCTCTGTCTTGCCCAGACTGGTCTCAAGCTTCTGGGCTCAAGCAATCCTCCTACCTCAATCTCCCAAAGTGCTGGGATCACAGGCACAAACCACTGTGCCTGGCCCTTACGTTTATTTTAAAGAAATGAGCTAAATGCTCCCCCTGCTTCTAAGGGGGCTGGGTTGTCATGACTAGTGTAAGTCATTTGAGATCCTTCACTTTGGGCTGGGCACATTGTTGTCCTAAACACAAGCAGGGTTCTCTTAGCAAGAAGGGGTGAATGAGTGTTGGACAGCAATTCACAGTTACCACCACAATGCACATGGTAAGGAAAAAAGATTCAAACAGTATAAATGATATGCAAAAAAGCACTTTTTTTCTATCTTTAAAACTTGGTCTTTTTCTCAAGAAGATTATTTTCCTGATGTGTTCTTCCAAAAATTGTATGTAAACCAACAAATAGATATATGTATATATTTATGCTTTCTTTCAAAACTCAACAGACTTCAAAATAATCTTTTAAAATGATGTAAGTTATGATTTTCCTCTTCAATAAACTTAGCTTTGCTTTTTCAACAGGGTGTCTATTGATATTTTGGGAACTTCGGTTTAATCTTCATCCAAAGATACGTCTTTTTTCCTTTTCTTGTTTTGACCTGTTGCCAGAAGCCTTTTGCTTTCTTTCCTCATATAACTCTTTTCCTACTTATTAACTATGTTTTGATAGAATTTTAGAAGATAAGGGAAGTTGATGAGAGAGAGAAAGGACAGGGCAATTGTTGACTGAGTGACTGTGCTTTGAGTATGACCGATAGTTAAAGATAATTCTCCAGGCACCTTCATGGAGTCCCACTGCTGCACTGCCCTCCTGTAATTCTCTTGGTGTGGGCAGGTGCTTCTCTATTCTAGAAAGCTGCTTCTAGTGCCTTTCTGGAATCTGGCATTCCCTTCCATGTCCTTGACACATGGTCTTACCATCCCTGTAGGTGGTTCTGTTCGACAATAGCAAAGACCAAGTCATACTTGCTCTCTCCCTGTAGGCAAAGCTTATCATAGGAAACATCCACATATCACTGGCTCTTAGAAACTTGAGAGTCAGGACAAAGGATGTGTTTACTTCTATTCTGCAGTGACTGGTGACTGAAATTTTCTCAGATATGAGTCAGAGACAAGCCGTTAAGACTCCAACTGTAAACTCTCTAGTGTTCCAAAAAACCTCCTTACTCCCAGGTTTGAGGTAAAGCAAAAAGTACTCTGTCTTCCCCCCAAAAGGAGGTGGCTTGTGTTACAAACACTCCCTCCTAAAAATCTATAGCAAATATTCCTTCTTAAGTTTCTGGTCACTTTTTATATCTTACCTGGTTGAGGGTGCTAGAATTATGAAAGTAGTTCTAGACCATTTCCATTATAAATGTTGCACATGGGAGCCTGCCTAATTCTTCAGACTCTAACTGTTGAATTGGCATCTCAATTTGAACATTCTTTAATAGGATCCAAAGGGCTTATCCCATTTCCAGTGTTCTTCATTCCTTTGCATAGACCCATATTTCAATTTGATATCATGTTCTTTTTGTTTAAAGGATTTTCTCTAACATGAGTTGCTGGGCAGATCTGCTGGTGATGAATTCTTTCAACATTTTTATGTCTGAAATGGTAATTATTTCTCCTTCATTTTTGAAAAATAATTTGACTGAGTGTAGAATTCTAAGATGACAGATTTTCTTTTTTCTTTTAGTACTGTGAAGATACCGCTCAACTGTATATTGGGTTGCATTGTTTCAAAGGAGAAGTGTACTGTTATTCCTTGTTCATCTGTATAAAATATGTGCTTTTAAGTTTTTCCTGGCTATTTTTAAAGCAATTTAATTGTTACTCTTGTTTCATGAACTTGAGCTTCTGAAATTTTTGGATCTAATCACAAAATTAGAAAAAAATACAGGCTACTATTTCTTCAACTACTTTTTCCTCTTCAGTTACATGTATAGTAAGCTGCTTGAAGTTATTTCACAATTCATGGATGCTCTTTTCCTTTTATGTTCTATATGCCTTTTTTTCTATCTATATTTTACTTTGAATATTTTCTAATGCTGTATCTATAGGCTAATCTTTTTTTCTTCTGCAGTGTCTAATCTGCCACTAATATCACCCAATGTATTTTTTTTTCTTTCAGACATTGTAGTTTCATTATTAGAAATTTGATTTGGATGTATGTCTCTACTTGGCATGTTCAATCATATTTTATCCTTTGATCTAGAACATTTGCAATATAGTTACAATAACTGTTTAATGACTGACTGAACATCTACAAATTCCATCACGTGTGTAATATCTAGGTCTGTTCCTATTAGCATATTTGTCTTTTTGATAAGGGTTGTATTTTCATACTTTGTTTAATGCCTTGTAATATTTAATTGGATATACTTGAATCACAACCAGAATTGAATTTTACCTTGTTGGGTAGTGGATATTTTTGCATTTCAATATATACTTGATCTTCGTTCAGAAACATAGTTAAACTTCTTCATTCTCTTGGGTCTTACTTTTCAGATGTGTTTGGTGGGACCAGATCTATGTTTAGTCTAGACTTTTCTGTACTAATGAGGCATTCTGTAGCCTATTCTGAGTATTTTGCCTGATATTTTGTGAATTACAAGACTTTCTCTCACTGTGACTAGTGAGAATACAAACTATTTCCAGTCCTGTGAGAACTACAGAGATTATTCCTCTAATACAGGAGTCCCCAACCATTGGGTCATGGACTGGTAGCATGGCCAGTTAGGAACCGAGCCACACAGCAGAAGGTGAGCAGCAGGTGAACAAGTGAACCTTTTTATTTACAGCTGTTCCCATCACTTGCATTACTGCCTGAGCTCTGTCTTCTGTCAGATCAGTGGTACGTTAGATTCTCATAGGTAAATGTGAGGCAAGGGATCTAGGTTTTATGTTCCTTTTGAGAATCTAGTGCCTGATGATCTGAGGTGGAGCTGAGGTTGTGATACTAGTATTGGGGCATGGCTACATACAGATTAATATTGCCAGTGAAGTTTGACTGCATGTCCTCCCCTACCCTCCAACTAGGAAAAAATTGTTTACCATGAAACCAGTTCCTGATGCCAAAAATGTTGGAGTCCACTGCTCTAATCTGTTCAGGTGGCTCTTTTCCTGGCCTCTAGCAATTTCCTCACACTCATGATCTGATCAACACTGGCTAAGACTGGACTCTGTGTCCCTGCAGATATTGAATGTTTTCTCTTCCTGCAGCTCTTTCCTTTCCAACCCTGTGCTCTTTAAACTCCAGAATTCCCCCCTGGATTTCCAACTCTGTTTTTCTCCTTAAAGACAGCCTGGTGCTCCCTGGCACCCATCTGAAAGTACAGTTTGGAAACTTTTGAGTCAGTTAGATGGACAACCACAAGTCTCACCTTGTTTGTTTCCTTCTCTCAGGAATCACAGTTCTGCACAGCCTGATGTCTAATGTCTAAAAACTGTCTTTAAAAAAATATCTGCATTTTTAGTTGTTTCATTCAGGAAGGCAAATAAGTTCCCTCTGGCTCCATTTTGTCAAGAAGAGGTAGTTCATCTCATAGATTTTAAACATAGAGCAATTTAGCACATCAGCCAGAATCATCTGACACATATAATTTTGTTTTGCTTTGGCACTGTGGACAAGAGTATTGTCTCTTCTCAAGTAGTGACCTTATATATTTTTATTTTTTGGAAGTTAAAAAATATATATATACAGATATTTAAAATATGCAGTAGGTGACACAAGAAGAATTTCACCCACAAAATATATAAAATTTATAATTTCTTATTTTACCTTTTGGGCATAACCTCATTCCATATCCTGGGAAGCTACTAGTGTTAAAGGTAAGTGCTCCCTTCAAATTGAAAAAGTATCCCTGTCTACTTTGAAGGTGCAATGGAATTGACTTCATTTGAACTCAGCGAATTTTGTCCCACCTGACAAAAAATAATTCTTTCATGACTTAATGAGACTATTTCTTAGTTTGGGATTTTCTGTTTCAGAACTATGTTTATTTCAAGACTTTAGTACTGGAGGCAGGGTGGGCAATCAGTTAATTATGTTTTGGTTAAAGTATTAGACCAAAATTTTCTTTTTCTTTTTTTAGTATTACTTGATTTTGTTAGAGTACAATAATCCTCTTTAAGGATCCCTTCTGGAGTGATCAATATTATTTTCATTTATTAAGCAGGAAAAGCATTTTAATTTGAAGCTCTTGGAGTGTGCATGAGAAAAAGTTGGGGCTGGGCAGAAAGAAAATTACCATGAGTCTTCAGAAAGTAGAAGCATGGATAGATGATTATGAACATAAGTCTTTGTAACACTTGTCCACCATGGTGCTTCTTTGTGGCTAATTAATCATAAAGCCATCAAAAACCACCACCACAACAGAACCAAATAACAATAGCAAACAAAACACTGAACTCTCTAGTCAGGTCAAATGTTGTTGTTGTTCTTGTAACCATCTGCCTGTCATTGGGCAAATCAGCTTAGTGGAGGAAGTTAATGTGCTGAGAGGTGTGTTAAGACTCTCTGTGGATTTTTGAGATCTGTTGAGGTTCTTGACTCTTGCCATGTGTTATGGCAGGTGGTGTGGTGAATCATGGACTAGTTAGTTACATTACCCTTTTTGTTTGTTTGTTTGTTGTTGCTCCATACTGGGTTGAAAGGTTCTATGCATTAAGCTCTGGATCATTGGCTTTGTCTTCTTAGTACCCAAGTGCAGTGCCTGTCACATGGCAGGTACTTATAAATATTGATATATCGTTGTCAAGTGAAGTAAATAAATAAGCTTTGCTCCACAGAGTTTAATCAAGTTTATTTTTATGTGGAGTTGATAATTATTTTTTAAAAATACTTTTGGTATGCCTGGGATCATATTCTAGAATGCTGTTATATTTTTAGAAAGTTAAGACTTTATTTCACTTTTTCTGAGTACTATATTTTGTTTATCACTGTGCTAAATAAATTGGGTATTTTTTCCTAAATGTGATATTCTTCAAAAATTACTTTAAACAACTTGAACTAATTAATTGTTCAGATTGTTTTATTGTCCAAATTTCAGTGTTTCTCTGTATCTTTGCTTCATGGCAGAGCTCTAATCTGGCAATAATTAGATTATAGGATATTTCAAGGGACGTTTTCTTAAAAGAAAAACTTTTAGACTGTTATTTTCCTTCTGTTTCAGTGATCGCCATAGTCATACTTCTATGGTGATCTTTCTTCTTCAAAAAAAGAATAAAAATAAAAAAGTTGTGCCTGTACTTTTGTTGACCTACTGGGAATGTGTTAGAAATGCTCCCTCAAAATGAGCAATAGATTTTCTTGCTGAGTTAGAAAAGCTTTATCCACTTCAAAGGATTCATGCTCAGGCTGCAGTAGGAGAACTGTTTGGATCTTTAATAGCATCTTGTGGGGTTCTTTTTCTGAAGCATCCTAATGTCAGAACAGATATTCAATCCATATCGATAAGGATCAGATTAAAGACGAGCAGCACCTGGAATTGTACTGGATGACTAAAAAATGAAAAATGTAGCTGTCTGATGGCTGCACTAGAACCTTTTGTCCCTATATAAACTAGTTTGGAGCAGAAAGTGTAGAAGTTGGGGAACTTATCCAATTTAGAGACTAACACATTTTGCGGCAGGTAGGTGTGATTGCTTATCTCGCAGAGGAAGGTGAATACCATCGAAATAAGCTTTAATTACCATGAAGAATGAATAAATCCCCAACTTTTGCAAGTTTTTCTACAGTGGGGCAAGTTGTGAGACAGAATAATAAACAAAGCAGACAGAGATTCATGGAGTTATGTCTAAACAGTGGATGCTGTAGATATATATATGTGAGAACAACAAAGATTGGATCCTACTTTTTTCTGCTTCAAAAAGCATAAAACCCATTTTTTTTTTCAGTGAAAAGTTTGCTATGGAATGAGGCCTAGGAGCAGAAACTTAAAGGAGGAGCTAGAGTTAGCCTAGGAAAGGTAGGAAGGCACTGGATATGGAAAAGAGAGGGAAGAGAAACTAACTGCAGCAAAGGCTAGAGTCTGAAGAGAGGTAACGTGGGGACACTGGTGAACTCAAGTTACAGGTTAAAACATGTGAAATTGAATTTTTTATTTTTTTGAGTGGGGTTCTCTATAACCTAGGCTGGAGTGCAGTGGCACGATCACGGCTCACTGAAGCCTTGACTTCCTGGGCTCAGGCACTCCTTCTACTTCAGTCTCCTGAGTAGCTGGAAACCACAGATATGCACCACCACACCCGGCTAATTTTATGATGTTTTGTAGAGACGTAGTCTTGCTATGTTGCCCTGGCTTGTCTCAAACTCCTGGGCTCATGCTCTCATCCCACCTCAGCCTCTCAAGGTCCTGGAATTACCAGTGTAAGTCCTGGACATGAAACTGAAATTTTTATCAATCTATTTAAACTTTAAATATTGGCAGTTTCATGTAGCTCAGCCTAATAGGTTATAATTGTACAGCAGAAATAATGAGGGCATGTGGGATGAACTGAGACAGAAGAAAGCACCAAACATAGAGCCACACAACTTTCTTTCTGAACAACTCAAAGCCAAGTATCCAGTAGGAATACTCTAATAATGCTGGAAAACAAGATCCAATATTTGGCTACCTGAGATGCTATTTTTTTATTTAGTTAATATTTAACTCATTTTGCTGTATTTTATTGTGTCCTCTCTGCATGAATAAATGTGTGCAATGAGAAGTTTGTACCAGTGTTTTATCTCTGCTTGTGTATGGGACATGAGTCCAGAGAGTTTGTGTGTGTGTGTGTGTGTGTGTGTGTGTGTGTGTGTGTGTGTGTATGTGTGTGTCTGTATTAGAATAAAAGGATAAGTGTGTCATGATGAATCTTTATTTTTACTTTATACATTTCCATAGTGAGGCAGAGATGGTAACTTAGTTCTCTTGACCTGCCATCTATCTAGCATTCCTGCATAGACCATGAGTCACCTGCTTATGGCAAGCTCTGCTGTTTATCTTATACCAATGTTGTTTTGTTGACACAATGCAGTAGTATTGCCCCATTTCTAAATGGTTCCACCTCTCTATATATTCACCTTATTATAGGAATACTTGAATAAATATTGTACTATTGGAGTAAAATGTCTTTTTTTTCTTTTTCAGTCCTCATTTCCTTGGGCCCATAATAGCTTCCAGTGAAGAGGCCAATTTAAAAATTGGCCAAGCATGGTGGCTCATGACTGTAACCCTAGAGTTTTGGGAGGCTGAGGTGAGAGGATTGTTTGAGCCCAAGACTTTGAGACAAACTTAGGCAACATAGGAAGATTCTGTCTCTACAAAAAAAATTTTAAATTTCAGCTGGATTTGGTGACCCATATCTGTAGTCTCAACTGTTTTGGGGAGCTGAGAATAGAGGATCACTTGAGCCTAAGAGTCTGAGGCTGTGGTGGGTCCTGAGCATGCCATTGCACTCCATTCTGGGTGACAGAGTGAGATGCCAACTCAAGAATTTTTTTAAAAATGAGAAAAATTGATCTTTAGTAAACAAAAGGTTCTCCGGGTAGCTCAGAGAAGATCAGAGCCACAATTAACTGAAATCCAAGATAAGAGATATCAAGAAAAGAATTGAAAAATTATCAACAGTGAAACCTTCAATGACAGTTTGATAAACACTGTTAACACTATGCATTTCAAGTCAGCAAAAAATGAAGTTGGAGGCTCTTTCTTTGATTTATTACCTTTGTTGTTTTCTAACTTTTCTGGGTCTAATTGAGAAATAACTTCATTTTATTTATATCACTCTTATTAGTCATGATTTTTGGCAATTATTTGAGTAAATCAAAATAAATGGAGAAGCATTTAAAATGCATTATTCTTCTAAAATTTTGCCTGATGATTACGCATCACTTTGGTATGTAACAGTGTCTTGGGACACATGTCAACCCTATATGACAAGCAGCATGAAAAATAGATTTGAAATCTAGAAGAAATAAGTGCAGGAATCAATGACTTCTGGTGGCTGCAGTGAACTGTGTAGCCCTCCACACCTGACAATTTCATGTTTTATACAGAAGAAAAACATTTGGAGAATACATTGGGGAGTCTATACTAAAAGTCACTTACAATCAGTGAAACAAAAGATGTAAGTATGTAAGAAATAACATCACCTATTATTTCCCAGGGACTTTGGGAACTGAGTATATCAGTATCCCAAATGGGGAAAACTCCTGTCCCTTGCGCCCATCTTCTTTTTCTGGAGATTTTGTAGGTTCGTGTAGCTCATGAATGTTTCTGTTTCTGGTAAATCCATTGGAACAAAATATCAAGGAAGAAAGATGAATAGATTGGACTGGCCCTTGGTGAAACGGGAAATAAGAGAAGCCTAAATTTTACCTCCCTCTTTCCTTTATTCTAGGCCCTTGGTCAGTCCTCCAGCTAAGATGTGATTCCTGGAGACAAAGCATTCTTCCTGAATCAATGCCTGAAAATGAAAGCATCCCCTTCTCTGATAGTAACATGAGGTATAATCCCCTCAAGGGTGTCTGTTTCTGTATAGTGGATTCATAAAGATGAAAAAGTCTTCATACTCCAAAGACCAAAACAGAGTGGTATGATATGGAGTTCATATTGGACCAGATTATATTTCCAGCTTTATCATTTTCAAATTGTATGTCGTTTGTTAAATTTGTATTGCCTATTTGAGCCTTGACTTCCTCATCTGTAAAAATGGAATGACTTTCCTTTCAGGACTGATATAAGGATTAAATGTGATCACATATGAAAACTTGTAGTATGGTGCCCAACACAGTGGAAACTCAAAAATGTGACTTCTGCTCTTTCATTAAAAGGTGAGATATATGTGGCAAAATTAATTTTTAAACACAGAACAAAACCCCACCCAGTGTTCATCAGTTTAGACAGTCTGGTTCAACGGTTTCCAAATACCAGCCCCTCACATTTTTTTTTTTTTTAGCACAGCAGCTAGAAAATAGCAGAGGCTCTGTACGTGCTTGAAGACTTCTGTCTGAGCTAGACTCCCTTGGAGCCTGCTCTTTATTGTCATTTCTCAGGTCTCAAAATCCATGGTTAGATTTGTGAAAAAAGTTGCCTGAAAGTCGATTGAACAAGTAAAACACAGTCAGAAGTACCTTCAGGGTTTGGAGAGAGACTCTAATAATACTTTAAGATAGAACTGTTAAGGTAAGAACTCAGATTTATGCAATAATTTGGTGTTTTATCATAAGCTGCCAAAATGATGATCCTTTTTCTTTAATTTTTCTCAAGCTGATTTTCTTTTCTTTAATAGCATTCTAGGTAATAATTTGCCACCCTCACATCTGGTTTTCTGAAAATTGAGAAAAATTGATGATTATTTTTTTTGACATGTAAGACGGTACTCTTTTACTGTCATTTACTGCCCTGGGTCATGGTTCTATTCCTGAATTATATTTCCTTAAGTAGGTCCTCTCTTTTGTGACCTCTCCTTCACTTCATATTCAGGAGCAATCAAGATTAACACCCTAAATAATGAGAAACAGCCCACTGGAATGCTTGAAAGAGATCTAAAGGTTCAGGGGGAAAAAAAAACTGACTTGGGTACTATTAGCTCATTCAAATATAATTTAGTTAGTTTTGGTAGATTGTTAAAGCAATTGGGAATTAAAGGGTGATTACTAGTGAAGTATTAGTAAATTAGTAAAATGTGTATAAAAGAAATTGTGCAATGGCAATGCTATCATAAATGTATAGTCAAATGATTCCTGGCATTGAACAGTTTTACTCCAAATTTTAATGTTTACAAATGTGTGAAATGTTATTTCCTTGTTTGTGCAAGGAATCTACAAATACTCTAGTATTCTATTAACACGATTAACATGAGAAGAAATAGGGCAATTACTTCTTCTCTTACCAACTCACTTTTTGTTATAAAAAATCAAATTAATGATAGATTGCAATGAACACCTTAGAATCTATTAAAATAAAGTGCAAGTGAGAATAAAAATGTGCACAATTTCATCCAACTCTAGAAAATTGGATAGTAGAGTTAAGAAAAAGATGATGAAAAACTGACTTTAAGACATGATTTAGAACTGTGTCATATACTGATTGCAGTGATTGATGATGCTACCACAATTGACAATGAGCGTTTCAGAAGAGATGAATCACTTTTAATGTTGTAGGTTCAGACTCAGATCATCTACAGATGAACTTGTGTCGCTCTTTCTTAATTTTATACATTAAAAATCCAATTCCAGGAATATAAATTATTTGTGTCTGCATTGGGTTTCAACTTACATTGTGTTGGCAGAGGCATGATAAATGCTTTGTTGCATAGTTATATTGATGGTCTGAAATCCTTCAACAACAGGGGAGAGCCCATACCAGCAGTTTTCAGCATGTCTTTAAAAACATTAGCCTTCCAGAAAACAATCTACGATGCTTCTTCAAAATAGTCATTCATTCAAGGCAAACAAACAACTACGGTATGATAATGATATAACTTTGTTCCCATCATCCATAATAACAATAGAGTAACATGAATATATTCTCTAACAATTTCCATCTTGCTCTCACATGCATTCCAGTCTTCTACTAATCCTAAGGGAATGGGAAATATTTATTGTTTTGCTTAATTTTCCTACCAGTTTCCCAGTGAGGTCTACATAAGAAAGCAGACTAATTTGAGACGATACAATGGGAGCAAACACAAGTCTGGGTTGCCATTTCCTGCATGAGCAGATAGAAGTACACAAAAGCTGAAGATAATCTCAGGCTGGAGTGAATATGTTGCATTCTGCATTGTGTACCCACTGACTGGCAAAGTTCCTACAGTATAAAATTGTTCGCTAAGTAAATGAGTGAGTCAAACTCATTTAGAACCCACATGACACACACTTTAGGAACAGATTTTCCTGTCTTGCCTTGACTCCTGGGACCCCTGCAAATCAGCATCCTCATCTTACTTGGTTGGAGCATTGCCTTCTCTTCATCTTCTAAGGCCATGGATCATATAAAAGTTAGAGTAGGGGGTCTACAGATTCTTGACATAGCAAGAGAGAACAAATTCTAGGACTTCTGTATAACCCAAAGATTTTTATCTAAGGAAAGCAGGATTTTATTTTTCATATTCCTAAGTACAGTTGATACTCATTCACCATAGATTCTGTATTTGCAGATTCATTTACTTGCCAAAATTTATTTGCAATCCCCCAAATCAATACTCTTAAGTATTTTCAAGATCATTCTTAGACATGCAGAGGGGTGAAAATTCAAGTCTCCCAACACACACATTCACAACTGAGGTTGAACAAGGATTACCTTGCCTTCTTGTTTCAGCTCTCATACCATAATGAGTGTATTTTTGTGATTTATTTAGTATCATTTTTTTTTTTGCATACTTATGTTTTGTTGTGTGTGGATTTCACTGTTTAAGATGGCCCCTAAGCAAAGTGCTGAAGTGCTGTCCAGTGTTCCTAAGTGCAGAAACGTTGTGATATGCCTTACTGAAAAAAACCAAACAAATATGGGTTAGATAAGTTTTGTGTAGTCATGAGTTTAATGTTAATGAATCACCAGTATATATTAAATAAGGTATCTTTAAACAGAAACTTATATACAAAAAGGTGATATATTCATTGGTTGATGTAAATGTTGTGACCAGAAGTTCACAGGAACCAAGCTCTGTATTTCCCCTAGGTACAATAGTTCAGTATTTACTAATTCAGAATTTGTAGCAATTTAATAGGCCACATCTACCATAAATACTGATAATTGATTGTAGATATAGAAATGTTATAGAACATATCTACCATGAATACCAAGAATTGACCATAGATGTTACTGTTATGTTAATTTGGCACAAGAGAAAATGGAGTCAAATCAGACTGGCAGGAAATTATACCACCAGGCACAGCAATTAAGCTTCTAAAGCATTGCTCTTTTAACTACCACAGATTTCATTATGTATGTATGTGTGTAGTGATATTCAGGGGCATGGCATTTTTAAAAAAGTATATCTTAAGGGTAAAGAACAAGAGATATAAAATCTTGTAAAAATAATGATAGATACCCTAATACTATTTGGGTAAAGCTGAGTCAATATTTGTTATGAGCTTGGTATGCGGTTTTGTAAATGAATGTTTGTTAATGACTGGTTGGCACTCTGATATTCTTTGGAAGCCAGATATCCCTTAGACACATAGATAGACAGGGAGTTAAGCCCTGGAAACACTGTCTCTGTGGCATTTTTCATGGTTTTTCTCGTGAGATTCCTCTGAAAATAAGAAACAAGTTAAAAGTGTACCCAAGTGGTTTTTTAATTTTTAATTCTTAAAAATTTTATTCTGTAATTCTTTTGATGAGAATCATCTTAATAGACTCTTTTTCCTTCACATGCAGGATGATGGATAAACATATCTGCTTGTGGGTGGAGGAAATTTTCTCAGAAGAGTGTTTCAAGGTCAGAAGACTTAAAGAAGATGTATTTTTCTGCCAGCCTGCCTGGTAGGGTCAAGACTTTTCTTGGTCCTATAAAAACTTAGAAGGCAATTAAACTATGAACTGTTTGACTCCATTTGGTTGCCAGTAACCACTGGGTCTGCCTTGTTAGAAGAATATTTCACGTGTTAGATGGTGTGTTAAGACTGCCCTGGTGGCAATAGCTTGCCGCCTCCCCCCCCAATTCCAATGCATTTATTTTATTTTAAAGCAATACTCCTTAGAAAATAAAGACAGAAGCACCAATAAAGAGTGTATTTCAATCCAATAACATTTGTTTAAAGAACCTGCTCTGTGGCAATGTCTATACTATTTCAAACATACTCCAACATTAGAAACACATTTATTTGCTGGATTGAGAGGTTTATAGTATTCTTGGAATGCTAGTATGCAAAGAGAATGGTCTCTTACAGAGTACTGGTAAGAACTGGAGTGGTTTACCAGCCACTTATCAGCCTAATCAGAAATGGGCTGATTGCCTAACTAGTTCCAAAGCGAAACTCGTGTCAAATGACTTAAGACATGTTATTCCAGACAAGTCTTTTCATACCTCTGACTCAGTTTTCATATCTATAAAATGGGATGCTTACCTCACAGAGTTATCGCGAGGATCAAGAGGCATGTAAATGCTTAGCACAGGGCCTGTCATGTTAACATTGCTCAATGCAGGTTTGTTATCATGTTTTTTATACCGATGTTATTATCAGGGGAGTAAATATGAACAGCATAGAAGGATGGCAGTTCAGCTGAGGAGCACCAAGGAGGATATTTAGTACTTACTGGAGTTTAGGGGTATGAGGATAAAAAGCCTTTTGTATGTCTGGCATTAAGATATCACATTGAACAACATTCTTTATTTTATTTATTACATTTAAACTTGGTGCCACTCTTGATTGACTTGCCTCAGGGCATGGCTGAAAGAAAATATTTTTATTAAAATGCACGAAGCAGAGCGGCAGCAGCAATTGGAAATTGTCATAGTATCAGCTCTGAGGTGCCATTTCCAGTGCCCTCTTGTACTGTACCTTGCACATTTGCCAGATGGACTTTTTTTGAGCCCTGATGAATCAGTCACTATTTGAGCTAGGGCCACCCAGGGGAGACATTTCTGACTACCAGGATCTGTAGGCAGAAAACTCAATTATCTGCTGTAGTCCCACTTGTGCATAGACATCAAGAGTCCCTTTGATATGCTTGAAGAAGGTATTAGAAAGAAGGAAGAAAAAAAGCAAGCGAGCTTTCCTATATTCATTGCCAACATTCTACTGAATGATTGGAAAGTTAAAGGTTATTTTGCTGAGAGGGTATAACTAATGCCATATGAAACACTCTTTGGAAAATAATCCTGGTCCACAACATTATTATTAAAGAAGTAAAAAATTAAGAACTCAAAATGTGAGCTCAGATAAGCTGAGTCACATGACCCATTTTTCTGAGTGATTTTCACAGTATATTTCTAAAATGTATGGGGATTTTTCTTATAAAAGATACTTTTTAGTTTGTCCAATGATACCAGAATTCTCTCTCTTTGTTAAATAAATCATTTTTCCCAGTCTCCCTTATTTTCTACATCTCTGATCTCTTTCCAATTATTTTGTCTTACCCAAAGAGTTGCTTTACAAAATAAATTAAATGAAGAACATGTACAATGTGTTTTAAAAATTGTCATTGTCAAAAGAATTGTGACTGGTACCTAGTTTCTATCCCTACCTTCCTTTCTTCTTCCTGTCTGTAAAGGCAAGGTAATAGCTTCCTAGTTTGTTTTGTAGCTACATGTGACTTTCAGTTCTGGTCAATGAGCTACAAACAAAATTCTTCTATAAAGCTTCTGGCAAAGATTCTTGTTTCTAAATAAAAGAGATAGTTTCCAAGTGAAAGAGATAGGTACTTGATAGTTGCTTGCTGGTTTAGTTATTTCCCAGTTCTTTTCTTCTTGAGCGAGGGTTTGATGTCTGATATGCAGCAGCCTTCTTATGACTATGAGGTAAGAAGAAGAGTCATTATGGAAAAGATAATAGAACAGAAAGGTAACAGAGCCTCGATATTTGATGACCTCATTATGTTGCTAAATCAATTCAGAAACCATCTACTTCTAGACTTATTGAATAAGCAATAATTCTCTTACAGTTTAAGTCCCTGGTAGTTGGATTTCCTATTACTTATAGCCAAAAACACTTCTAACGAATGTAAGTACTGAATTCATTAAATATCTTATCTAGAGCTTTGACATTTTTGTGCACAACGTTATTGCAACATTATATATAGTGAGAGCCATAAGGTAAGAAAAATATGTAGCATGATTCTGAGAAGCATGCTATCATATTAGGTAGAATCTTACACTGTGTAAACTTTAGCTTTCGTGAAAAAATGGATAAGGTAAGTAATAATTTAAAGGCTAAGTACAGATTATATTAGAAGTTTATAAGTAGGTTATAAATATAAGAGAGATGGTAGCATAATCCAATGATCTTTCTCTTGGAGAGCTTAGCTCTATTCTGTGACATTCATCATGTTGGTGTAGATTTATCAGCACCAAAATGTGGGTATTATTTGACTACTTAGTGCCACTCATGAAACTCACAAGAAGATACAATGATGTAGCATTATGACAAGAGTTTGTAGACACAGTGGAGATGACTGCTCCTGGCTCTGAAATTGACTTGCAACATGACCTTAGGTAAACCACTCACTTTCCCTAAGTTTTTCCCCATCTGCAAGGACACAATGGTATTTCTTAGACAAAAGTTTTTCTTGAGACGGCTATTGAAAGGATTATGAAAAGACCATTATTGAATCTATTGGAGAAAATCTTACTTATTTTCCAGGAATGGAGAAAAAGAAACGTATTTGAAGTCTGCCTAATGCCTCACATGGCCTGTGATAGCCTCTTAGAAAGAGCACTCTGAAAATGGAGTCAGCTACAGGCCTGCTCTCTGGTCACTGTTTTCTTTCTGATGCAGAAAAGCAGAGGATGTGGCTTCTAATGCGGCTCCCAGGGGACCAGGAAAGAGAGAGTTGTCATCTTAGCCTTTCTACTGGTATGTGGGAAAGAGAATATGGTAATGAGTTGGCATGCATGAAAGGAAGAGATTATCTAGCTATTTAGCAAGAACACATCCATCCCCTTCACAATTGTTAAGTACCTAATTGAACAAAGTTCTGTAATAAGTATTTTACCAGGAGAGCTGAGTAGTATCACCTGAAGGCTTATGGCTCAGTCCCTTATTCATTATTTTCTGAAATAGGATTCTATTGATGTCCCAATATCTCATTTTTCCCCATTTCCATATTGCCTTCACATTGCTGCTAGGTTCATCCTTTTAAGGGAATTAAAAAAAATCATATTATTTCCTTGTTCAGACACTTTCTGTGTTTGCTCATCGCTTATAATTTAAGGAGAAAATCTTACCTAAGGATTCAAGATCCTCGAAAATGCGATCTTCTTCTCCTACTCCCTATACATACATTTTGTTCTGCTTAAATTCCTCTTTCTTTTGTACCTATTCTTCCCCAAACCCACCTCATGCTTTTTCTAACTTAAAGGGAGAGTAAGCACACATCAAAGCTCATGCCAAATACCATCGCAGAGAAGCTGTTTCTGGTCCCCATAATATACACAATTTCCTTAGGACTTAATTTTTCTCACAGGGCACTTGTATTTTTTCACCTCATATTTCATTTACTGGGTTATCATTTTATTTTATCCTTCTAAAATGCAACCTCCTGGAAAGAAGAGAGAAGTTCTGATGACCTATCCCAGCACCTAACATATGGTGCAATATCTTAGGTGCGCAATTAAAAAGAAAGTTAAACGATTAAACTACACTCTAAAGTCACTTACATGTACTATATTATGATGGCATAAAAGAAATGCTGAACTAAAATATAAGTGGGCAATAAAGTATCTTATTTTCATTCTGGTTGATTCATAACTAGCCATGATAGAGTCACAGTAGTAGAGAGAGTGATGCTTAAGAAAAAGCAAAACTTATGTCCATATGAGCTCAATGTCACATACTCAGAGTCTCAGGACTTGGAAGCTGTTCTCACAGCTAAGCAGACATTCACTGTAGTTGATCATCATTGAGAGAGAGAGAGAGAGATTGAGATAATCTAAAAAAATTATTATGCATAGGTATAATAGCCTATATTTTAATTCTGTGACTAAAAGATTTAATATTTTGGCAAGTGAATATAGTTAATATAATTAAAACACTTATTCAAAAATCAAATAATAGTGGCTAATCCCCATTGAATATCTCCAATATGCCATGCTCTGTCTTAAGTGAATTGTGGACATTATATCTCTTAATCCTCCCAACAGCCCTATGAAGTAGGCATTACTTTCCTCCATTTTTCAGAAAAGAAAACTGAGATTAAGCACCTAGTAAGAAATCAATAAAGGCAAGACTCACACATGGGTCAGTCTTGCTCCAAAGCTCATGTTCTTCCTACTTCACTTTATTCACTCCCAAACAGCCTCAGTTTTTCCACAATTTTTCCATGATTTTTCAACTTTAGAACTTTTCAGGCTGAGAGTCAGTCTCAGGCATCCAGCTGTTGAGGACTAGAGCAGGACTCGACAAGTAAGTTCAGGGTGACATTCACATTCCCTGCGTACCATGGATAGATCAGCACATTTGTCTGTTGCACATTTAAGTTCCATCATTTCCTTTGTCCCAGCCTGGATCTCCCAGGTGTCCACCATAAACATTAAAGCGTGAGGACAATAAGGCTGGAGTTTGCAGCTTAAATTCAATTCCTTATCTGCCCCGTGTACATAATAGGTGAACAGCCACCATCATTGTTAATGTGGTGTGGATTTTATAATGTGACCTCAGCATTCCACTTTGGGGACGCAAAATGCATTCAAGGACTTATCTATAATGTCAGAAAGTATAAACCTCATAGGGAAACAAAAATGATTTTTAAAAAAGTTACTGGAAGATCAGAAATACTAAAAAATATCAATTTACTTCAGCCACGATGACATCATTATGCAGTCACTGAAAGCAATTCATTTCATAGAATCAGAACAAACCCCTCAAACTGATTTCTAGTTCCCTTTCTAATGGAGATCATTCCGGACTGGGAGCTGCCCTGCTAAATATTCAGGCAGATAAGAAGTGTGTTTGCTTCGGGACAGACTCCTTGAAATGGGGTTTGCTGAAATGAATGCACCGCATTCCAGAAACAGAAGCGCTGCCGGGTCCTGCTGGCAGTAAATCCAGCAATTCGATTTTCCTTGGATGTTTGTCATCTCTGCACTTCTGAGCACTGCCTTGCACAGGGGGAGGGGACGCGGCTGCAGTTCAGCTTGTGGGCTGCTGGTGTCATCCCATTACCGCAGAATGAGGATGCCACCCGCGTGGCTCCATTCAAGCATTTAATACATGAGTCTGTAATTTTTGTCTTGGAGGTAATGGGGCCTGACAGCTTTGTCTGGTGCACGATAACAAACCCACACTGGTATCTTTGAAATTCTTCGTTACCAAATTCATAAAGGAAGAAATGACTTTTGCAAAATGACAGCAAACATGCTTCATTTTAGAAGACATTGTGCTTAACAACCTGAAACAATGAAGTCTTTTTTTTTTTTGAGCTACAGCTAAACTAATTTGAGCTATATTAAAAGTGCTGATGTGGATGCTAAACCACTGTTGTTTTGCTTTCTCCAAAAAAATGTTGTTTTTCTTTTGATGTGGAAGGAGTAACCTCAGGAAAACATAAATGGCTTAATTCTCAGAGTTTGACAATGATGACAATAATGCTGCTGATGATAAAGAGCTCTGCCAAGATTTCCCCTCCATAGAGCCTTTTCCTGAAAAATAAAAAGAAATCCAGCAGATGGTTCTTAGAAAGGCTGGGTCCGCTGCACAGCGTCACTTCCATACGCACATCAGCTGCCAAGGAAGACAGAGGACAGGGGACAGTGGAGGAACACCTCCTTGGAGTGAGTATCATGGGCTATCAGTGACAAGGAAGAGCAGAGGGGCTTTAAGACAACTGGGAGAGCTTTGGGAAAAGTTGCTTTTAACACCTTCTGACAATTAGCATGTTCTTAAGCATAATTAATGAAAGAAACCCACTGCAGGCATCATTTTTTAGCTGAAATTAGCTGACACTCGAAGCCTCATGGGGAGTTGCTGGCATTTGAAGTGTGGACTGTTGCCAAATTCAATGAGCAATGCACTTACTAGGTAAACTTCCTGTAAGTACTCCTTGTACCCTGTCAGCCGAGGTTAGAGAAAAATAGTCCACTGTTCAGACACCAAGTTTCTCTTTTGAGACCTCTTTAATCCTGAAAGCAAAAATCTAAAGTAGAAGACCAGAATCAGAAAATGAAGGAAAGAAGGTCTGAGAGGAATGACGTTACCGGTTACAATAATAAAATTGGTCTGTCTGCTTAGAATAAACTACGCTATAGAGATATGAGACATTTGGGGACAGGGCAAAGATGCATTGATCTGAGCATCTGTATTCATAAAAAAAAGTTATCTGGTATGTTTTATTTTTTAGTAATTATATAAATTAATCCTTGCTGATAATTATTTTTAAGAAAAGAGGACTAATAACTTTGCTATTTAACATTGACTTGGACGGTCCTAGTATTATAACTGCCTTTTAAAAGACAATCAGATTCCTGTAAGTTTATAGGCTAGGGGTCTTTTGAAAGAAAATAGGAAAGTCAAATTGATCAGGTAAGTAAAAGATCATATAACAAATGGGTACATTTTTCTAATAAAAAATATTTGTAAAAGATGGCTTTCTACGTAACCATATTTTCTTTTATTGCACACAATACATGACTGTTTAGTAAGCTGTCTCTTTCAGAGCTGTAAATGTTTTAGAGGCTATCATTTGATGCAGCAGACTAGGAAATGTCGTAAAAATGTTTCTAGAAGACATAAAAGGGTTCACATCAAATGAGTAAGAGCTTATGCTCAAGAATAATCATTAGATGTAGCAGTTGGTCAAACTTTTTTATACTGTGGTCTGTCTAAAATCTTAGCCTTCAAGAATCCAAATCCAAAGCCATCATGCCACATGTTCTGAGATTTGAGGCAAACTTTTACTTTGACTCTACTTTTCTTATGTTAAATAAGGAAAAGTATTTTAAAATAGCCTTCATTTTTAACCATTATGTTCACTATAGCCTAGAAAGTTCACCTTGCACAAATGCATAGCTTTACATAAAAGTCATATTCATCGTTCGGTGTATTTAATGTGATCATATGTGAAGACACCTTGAAAGCAGACATGAGGACTTACTCCCCTCTTCTGAGACACTGCTGTGACTCAAAATGCTGTGAACCTCTTCTAGAAGTCTATAAGCAAAATTCCAAGGCTGCCAAGAAAAACCTAATATGAGCACATATACAGTCAGACTTGCAGGAGGCTGGGGAATACGTCTTCAAGTTGACTGAGATAGTCTAAGGGAGGCCATGTTTTGTCATCATAGAGACACAAAGAAAGGTCTTTAACTTGCATTATTTGTCATGTACAATAAATAAAATAAATGCAGAGTTGGAATAAGAAGATTGATATATAATCTTTCATATCTTGGCTATTATTTTAGTCCAGGGACCTATTTTATGAAAGATATTGACAAACTGGCATGCTTATGAAGAACAATTGTTAACATTAACGGGCTGAAAGGACTGGTAATTAACTTTAGGTAACTAACTTTGGTTTGCTGAACTCCCTGGTACAGAAATTTCAGCAGAAGATGGAGTTCTTAGGTATGTTGAAAAGGTCTCTTGCTTTAGAAGAGAAAATGGACTAAAGCTCGCCTCAGATGTAAGACTTTATCACTTTTAAGGCCATGGAATGTAGGTAAAGTAAGTAAAATGTTTGGTTTTCAATATACTATTGATGAACAAAACATTTTAGAACATTAATTGAGATACTAAATCTGTTAGGATGGGAATGCTTTATGGGGAAAATGGGAAAGAAATTTTGAAATCACACCGAGCCATACACTTTGCAAAATACAATTCTTATATTTGCATTGTTTTGAATTGATATAGCAGGATTGTATTTGCCAAAACCTGGACAGTAACTTATGACATCACTTAAAGGAGTAATGAGGGTGGTTATTAATTTCAGCCTTTATTTCCTCAATTATTCGTACTTTTTTCTCTCTTCTTCCCATCTTCCCCTCTTTATTCCTTCTGTTTTGATTCCCATTTTATTTACATATACTGTACAACAAGCACCACTGTATGTGCTGGGGATAAGTGGTTGTATTGCAGGATCCCCAAATTAGACAGGGTGCTCACGTAATATTTACCTATTCCAAAGAAATCATTTGGAGGACAGATTGGCAAAGACATAGCTTTATTACTACTTACAAGAGGAACCAGTTACATTGATCAGTAGAAAGGTCTCCACACCCCAACAGAAGTGGGGTGAGATTATATACTTCCAGCATGGGAAAGGGAACAAGACACAAGCAATAGTATTACATGAAAAAAAAAAATCAGAACCAAGGATGTTTACCTCCTAGTAACCGCCTTGAGTATGCATGTGTGCATATCTTTAACCGCACCTCAACCAGGTGCAGATGACTTTGACCAGGGGCCATCCTCTCAGTCCAGAAATAGCTATCAGCAGATGTGGGGGTGGGGAGGCAGTAGATAGTGAAAGGGGTCTTATGTTCTGCATTTACCCCATAGTGGTGAAATGCCAGGCATGGTTCCTTCAGTCATGAAATGTACAGCCTTGTTGGAAAGGCAGGCTGTTAACATGTGATGAATGTTTTTTAAAGGGGACTATGAGAGAATGTAGGAAAAAAGTATTTCCACAGAGCAATTCCCTGTGCTTCAAAGGTCATTTCCCCTTGGATTCCATTAATTCCATCAGCAAATACTTACTGAGCACCAATGACAAGCTTATTACCCTTCTAGCTACTCATGGCCTTCCTCTTTTCCCATTGTTCTGGAAACCTCTTTCCCATCCTCAAATTTCCCTCCTTTTAGAATGTGCTCTTGTTTCCCTGACTTAACAAATATCAAACTCTTTTTTGAGAATCTTATAACGCTTTTTTATTTTTTGACTATAGCCTTATTTCCTTGCACCCTGATGTCTCAGGAAGCAGAAGTGATGTTAGTACATTCATTCATTCATTTGTTTGTTCACTTGTTCTATAAAATGTATTTAGTGAACATTTATAAAACAAATATCCAATGAGTGTGTAATCTTGATTTGTGCTGACTTAGGCTCTACTTTTGATGTTCTTTTGCTCTTGTTTCCACTTTTCTACTCTTCTGCTTTTAGATATATGCCACATTAATACAGGATCCAGTGACCCTGGCTGCTGATTTATTCTATTCTCCAAGTTAATTTGCCTTCTACTTTGAGGGCTTTTACCACTGACTTGCAGTCTATTCCCTGATATCTTCAAAGATAATGTCAATACCCATATGGGAAAATTTATGTTCACCTAAGACTATTGGAGACTATTCTTCATGTATTTATTCCTCCACGTAAATATCACTTCATTTGCTTCTTCTACAAGGGAAAAATAAATGGGGTGCAAAATTAAATGATAACTGATATTAAATAGGTTGATTTTTCAAAAATTTCTTGATATTTAAGAATGCTGGATCTTAATCATGAACACTGAATTTTTCTACTTAACAATATAGGCCGGTCTCAGTGGCTCACACCTGTAATCCCAGCACTTTGGGAGAAGGAGGTGGGAGGATTGCTTGAACCTTGAGATTAGCCTGAACAACATAGTGAGACCACATTGCTACCAAAAAAAAAAAAGTTGGACATGGTGGTGTGTATCTGTAGTCCCAGCTACTTGGGAGGCTGAAGAGAGAAGACTGCCTGAGCCCAGAAGGTCAAGGCAGTGGTGTCCATGATCACACCATTACACTCCAACCTGGGTGGCACAGTGAGGCTACAACTCAAAAACAAAACAAAGCAATACGTTACCCTCATTTTGAAGCTTTGTTTAGATGACTAAAATATATAATACTTAAATATATTTACAGTGTATCTGTGACATTCCTAAAATGACTGAACAAATATTTTAGGTAAAAATATGACTTAGGTTTATGAACATTTTAAGGAACAGTCTTATTATTTTATTATGAACAATAAAGAAAATAAGACTTGGTTAACAACAGTATATGTAGCCATAAAACTCTCAGTTGGTTAGTTACCAAGTTACAATCAATAGTTCATTCAAAATCTTAATGAGATGTACTATTAAATTAACTAAATCTATTACTTTGAAGACTCATATTTGGAATAACCTACTGGAAAATTTTAGTGACTATGTTAAAATTTGATTACATGATCTGTTATTCAATTAATTAACTCCAAGGAGATGAAGTTTCTTTAAAAGTAGTCCCTTTTGAAAGCAATGCAGTTCAGTTTATAGTTAAATTAATTGCATTCCATATTTGTTTAAAATATAAACTCAGCTTATTTCTAATGGCAGAAATGTTGAAGTTACCTGATGTTAATAGGTTTAAAATTGGCATTGTTATCACGTTGGTAGATACTAAATTTTGTCTGTACAAATAAAATGATGGTATCTCAGCCATTCACTTACACTGGACAAAAAATTTTTTTATATCTACCCATATCTCTATCTTTCTATCTATCATCTATCTATCTATAAATCTCAGGTAATGTGCAAACATCATTTTTGTAGGCAATAGCCTAGAACAATTTTGTAATTCATTGGAAATTTACAAATATTATTTGCAAAGATGATCTACTCATTGGAATTGTTAAAACATAAAAAAAATGCATTGAGGAGGAATCATAGAATATTTTTACTTTTGCTTTCTGAGATAAAATGTGACAGCAAATTCGTTAGGCCTGAATCTGAGATTACTTATTAAATTAAGTTTTGGCTTAAGACCTTCCTGCAATTACACCTTGAGAGTATTTCAGATTTAGCTCTCTGCCCTGATTTAATTTGTTTGGTTTTTAGCAACATGATTTACTTTAAGTTCATTCAGAAATAGAAATTTTTAAGATTTCTAGAAAAAAATTACATGTTAACATTTCAATCCCCAAACTCATGTATATAATAGATACCTCATTGCTTATTTTTTCTTGGAATTGATGAATCAACCTTTTGTTATTTGAATAAATTTCACTTTGTTATGATGCGTTATCCTTACTGTGTATTGTTGATTTATATTTACTAATACCTTATTTATGATTTTTGCAACCGTGTTCAGGGGAGAGACTAGTTTGTGATCACATTTTCTTCGGTACCCATCAGCTTTTGGAATCAAAAAAAGATGGAGAGCATTTTCTTTTCTTCTTTATTATTTAAAGCGTTTATGTTATCTTTTTCTTATGTATTATCTTTTTCTTAAATGTAAGAAAGAATTCATAGATAAAGCCATGTGGGCTTGGAATAACATTTTGTATTCAACTAGATAAAATTATTCATAATATTTTTACTTTCTTCTAAATATTTTTCTTTTTTTAATTGGCAATGGGCTTTTATCTGTGTTTCACGATCAATCTTACCAGTAGTCTGTATGTTTTATTAATTAAGAACCAACCATTTTTAATTTTTAATATTTTACATTAATTACCTATTTCATTGATTATTGTTTTTTCCTTTGTTATTTTCTTTCTTTTGTCTCTGAAAAGTTTGATTTATTGTTCTAGTCTAGCTTATTGAGATGGAAGCTAAATTCTCTGAATTTCAGCCTTTCCTCTTTTCTTACATATATACTTAAACGTATTACTATTTCTCTATTCCTCTTTAGCACTGCATTGACTCTACCTCATAATTCTTGGTATGTTGTATATTCATATTCTTCGAGTTAAAAAAATCTTTAATTGCTTCAATTTTTCACCTGAAAATTATTTTAATTCATTTTTTGCTCCAAATTTTTCTTTTGCCATCTATTTGACAAAGTGTTAATGAAACATTTGTTAGATCTATTTTCCTTCTTGAACAAATTTGTTTAGTATTTAAAAAGTCTCAATAAAGCATTACAAAGTAAAACGAAAGTCTTTATGTTTTTCTAGATGAGATACCAGTGAAAAATTTTACTGGCAGGTATCAAAAATGGTGAGTGGTATAGATTTCATAGTATAAATTATTGGTATTTTTTACTTGTCAGCAAAATTATATTAACACAAGGAAGTTTTGTTTTGATTTTTGTTTTGTATTGTTTCAGAAAATACTTCCATTAAATTTTATAAGACAGTAATACTAATACAAATATATCTTTCCATTATGAGTATGCATTTATTTTTCAACTAAAGATTTTTAAATGTATATGTTTTTCTTATATTAGTTATGTAAGACAGCCTAATAAAATATTACAGACTGGGTAGCTGAAACAACATAAATTAATTTTCTCACAGTTCTGCAGGCTGGAAGTCCAAGATTAATGTGCTGGCAGGGTTAGTTTCTGATGAGGCCTCTCTTCCAGGCTTGCAGATGGCTTCCTTTTTGGTGTGTCCTCACATGACTTTTCCAATCTACATAAGTCAGAATTCTTTGAGCAATGATAATCAAGCGGTGACACACTGACATGCTTGCCTTGCTGGAATAATGGGGGAAAAATGTGCCAATATCATCCTTGTTTTGGGCTAGAGTGAGAAAAGAAAATGTTGCTTTACAGCATATCTATCCCAGGGCAATTACTCATCTTTATGGACTACATGTATGTGTCCACCCACCCCTAACACTCTTTTGTTAAAACCCTAACCCCCAATGTGATGGCATTAGGAGGTAGGACCTCTTGAAGTTATTAGGTCATAGAGATGGAGAAGCTTTCATGAATGGGATGTGCATCCGTATTTTAAAAAACAAACAAATAACAATAACAATCAAATAACCTCAGAGAGCTCTCTTGTCCCTTCCCTTATATGAGGATGCAGAGAGAAGACAGCTGTTTATAAACTAGGCAGCAAACCCTCACCAGACACTGAATCTGCCAGTGCCTTGATCTTGGACTTCTCAGGCTCCAGAACTGTGAGAAAGAATTTAGAGAACCTATTCTGGGAGGAAAATCATAATACATTTGATTCTTGTTATATACTGCAGTTGTGTTCCAAAAAGTTGCCATGAACACAGAATTAGTGACTATCGAACCATTTTCTTTAGGGAAAATACAGAGTTAGGTTTCTGTGAGCTTTTGGTTATCACAGTTTCGCCAACCAATCAATATATGATTTTGTTTTATGACTGTTTCTTTTTAATGATACCTTATTTAATATATATTATAGAGTCATTATTGTTGAACTTATCATCAATAGCAGTGTGACTCGTGCCTGAGCAAAGTTCCTCTAACACATAAAGTATGAATACATCACAACTTCCCTGCACTAATCTAGAACACTAAACAACACTTCAGCATTATTCTTTGAGGCCATTTGAACAGTAAAATCACAAAAAGCACAAAAGTGTGAAAAATATGACACTAAACGGGCCATGAAAAGAGAATGTGTTCACAATATGAGAGCTGAAACAAGAAGGCAGAGTATCACATTGTTTAGCCTCAGCTGAGATATGTGTCTTGTGAGACTCAAATCCTTTGCTGTTCTGAGCATGTGTATATTCATGAGTGACTGCGAAAGTTCCACATGTATTGATTTGGGGGTAACAAATTTTAGCAAGCAGTCAAATTCACAAACATGGATCATAAGGATTGACTACACAAAGAATACTGAGAAACAGGAAAACATGGCAAACATGTAGATTAATTTCTAAGCTAAAAGTAGGTATGTATAACATTAATAATATTGTCTTATTTGAAGGAATATAAAATAAATAAGATAAAAGTAACTTACTATTAATCAGTATTACATAAAAGATAATAATTGCAATTAATGTCACGAAATGTCCTTGTTGAGAGTCAAGTATATTGATAAACACGTAAGTATAAGGAATAAGTATATTGATTAACCATAGATTTTGTCAAGTTAAATATACTTTTCAATATTTCTATGATAATTAGATTGCATTACTTTCTTATTGCTAAAAAATGAAATGTGTTAAAAATAAGTTTGAAATTAAAAAAACATAAATAGTAGAAAACAGAAAGTACAAAATAAGATAGCAGAAAGAAATCCAAACATATCAGTAGTCAAAATCAATGAAATAAAGTACACTTCAAGTAAAAAAGAAAAACCTATGAGATATGCAATATTTTAAAAATTCCAGTTAACTTCCATTTATAATGAAAGAGTAAGGTTGAAAGTACCGTGATGCAAAATGATATGGCAGGCAAATATTCATCAAAACTGTTGTTATAGGTATATTACTATCAGTTAAAATTATTTTGAAAGCAAAAAGCATTGACAATGATAACATGTCTACTATATATCATAAATATTGACAAAATATTCAAGTCATCAAGCGATAACAATTTAAACTTGTATGTAACTGATAATATAGATTTAAGATACATAAAGTAATAATAGATGTGTGAGAACAAACTGATAAATTTACCATTGCTTTCAGAGATGAGTCTACATTTCTTAGTAGTTAATAGATTAATAAATGCAACATCAAATTGAATCTAGATGATTTAAACAAACTAATTAAATAACTAGATCTAATAAATATTAATAGACTCATACACTGACATTTGGAAAATAAAGATTCCTTTCAAGCATACCTGAACAATATAGAAATATTGATAATGCTGTAAGTCATATAACAATCAGGGCTTCTATCATATATATACTATTGGCTACATGCCAAGTCATGTTACTACAAAGAAATAAAGTTAGCATCAGCAATGAAATAAAATACAAAATGATACTTATTTAGATATCAGCAAACATACCTCTAAATAATTCATAGATCAAAAAAGTAATTATAATGGCAAGTAGACATGATCACAATTAAATAATAATAATTCTGCATAAGAAAATAATAAAGTGCCATTATTTAAATTAGAACATTATTTAGATCAGGGATAATAAAGGGTAAAATGTTTTAGCTTTGTGAGCTAAATATGGTCTCTGTCACACACACACACACACACACACACACACACACACACACACACACACACACATATTTACAAACTTTGAGAATGCATAAATCATTCTTAGTCTTGGGGCCACAGAATGTGGTTAGGTTTAGTCCATGAGCTGTAGTTTGCAATTTTTGATTTAGCAAGTTATGTTAGAGAACTTTAACTTTTACAGTAAAAAGGGAGAATGACTGAAAATTAATGAACTCTGTATTTAACATAAAAATTAATGAAAAATAAATGAAAAAAGAGAATGAAATATTAAGTTAAAATACATTTAATACAAGGACTGGGATATTCAAATTGGTCCATTTGAATTGACTAATAAAATTGAATTAGTGTATAAATCTCTTTAATTTTATGGAAATGACAAAGTAGGCATTAACAGATAAAAATAATCCACTTATTAGATTGAAACATACAATGTGTTTTAATTGCAGAATAGAAAATAATCTGGGTATCAGGGAACATTGTTATGCATGAAAAAATACTTTATTTTTGCGAGAAAAAATACATGTGGCCCAGTTCATAGTATCATCCAGTCTGGAGTGCTTCTAATATGGCTTGAAAATGTAGTAATCATATTAATTATATTAATGTTTGGGTTTAATTTTTTTTTAATTTTTAGAAATCAGTAGAAATACTGTATCAAATTGCCAGAATTCTCTAAAGCAAATGGTCAGTAGATAAATACTGCTTTTGTACCAGATGACAGGAACTGAACTAGGCACTTTGCCTGTAGTGGAGAGAATTCAAACATGGTTACTAACGTCATGGAGCTTATAGTCATTAAATGTCTAAATAAAAACTTAAAATCTAGTTATGAAAAGTAAAAAGTATTAAGGAGGAAAATGCAAGATGGTAGGAGAAAGGAAAGTAAGAGGAAACAGAGACTTGTTGGGAAGCAGTTCTAGAAGTTTTCTCTGTGTAAGAGATATTTAGGTGGAAATTTCAAATATGAGTAGGAGTTAATCAAGTTAAGGGCAGAGACAAGAATGATGGTTGGCCAGAGGTCTTTGTAGCTAGAAGCAGTAGCTGTCAGAGGCTCCTGATTTGTGGAATCATAGAGGTGAGTGTATGAATTATATTGTGAGAAGAGAAGAGGGACATACAATGAATGAGATTTGGTAGTTTAGCCAGGGATAGATCACACAGATCTTGAAGGCCTTGGTAAAGAACTTGGATTATATTTTTAATGAGATGAGAAGTAATAGAATGTCTTTAACATTTTAAAACTCAGGCTAGATGCTGGGTGGAGATTGGTTCGGTAGAGAAGTGCATGGAATTAGAGAGGCAAATGGGAAGCTCTAACAGTGGATGTTATCGCAGAGGAAGAAAAGGGAACCCTTATACACTGTTGGTGGGAGTGGAAATTAGTATAACTTCTATGGAAATTGATGTGGATATTTCTCAAAGAACTAAAAGTAGATTTACCATTTGATCCAGCAATCCCACTACTTGGAATCTACCCAAAGGAACTGAGGTCATTATAAAACAAAGACATCTGCACCTGCATGTTCATTGCGGGACAATGCATAATTGCAAATAAGTGGAATCAACCTAAATGCCCTTCAACCGACCAGTAGAAAATGAAAATGTGGTATATATATACTATGGAATACTCTTCAGCCATGACAAAAGAATGAAATAATGTCTTTTGCAGCAGCTTGGAGGGAATTGGAGAACATCATCCTAAGTGAACTATCTCAGTAACAGGAAACCAAATGCTACTTGTTTTCATTTATAAGTGGGAGTTAAAGTAAGGATCTACAAATACATAGAGATTGGTAGAATGGACACTGGAGACTCAGCCGGAGTGGGGGGAAGAGGTGGAGGGATTGGAAAGTCACCTATCTGGTACAATGTGCGCAGGTGGGATTGGTGGGTACACTTAAACCCAGACCAAAATTATTTATACTCCTCAAAGCTATTGAAATAAAGAAAAATAAAAATTAAAAAAAAAAAACTAAGAATCTCTAGTAATCACATATGAGCTTACAATGACCTGGGCCAGGGTTGCTGCAATAGAGATGGTGAGATGTGAACAGATTTGGTATAGAATTGACGGTTTTGTGAATTTGCTGTAGAAGGATGAAAGAATTCTTATCAAATGGCTTCCATTTCTCGAAGAAGTGTAAGAAAAGTTCAACAGCTGAAAGCGATACAGGCTATGGCTCTTTAACCTTGACTGCAAGTTAGAATCATCCAAGCAGTTTCAAGACATGTTAAACTTTGCCTCAACCCTAAGAATTGGTTTAACTGGTCTGAAATAGGGCCCAGGTATCTTTAAAATTTCCTAAATAATTTTCCTGGAGCTAGGCTAGACACCTTCTTGTGACAGAAGTGGAATTTGAAGTGCATTTGAAATCACAAATTTAAAGTGCTAAACCTTTTTTTCTAGTTTCAAGAATCAGGAACCAGAAAAGCACATAGTTAAGCTTATTCAGGAGATTTGCTAGGCGAGTGTGATGGAGAGAGAGAGGAAACCATGATGTATTGGCGAGCACATAATTATGGTGATGAGCAGTGGAATCTGAGCTGGGGGGAGGGAAGACACAAGGCTCTGATGGTTTATGAGAAAGTGGCAAGGTCACTGGGTGAGAGGTCTTAGGGAGGTCTTTAAATGACTCAACAAGGAGAAACAGCAGAAATCGGAGATTTGAGGGATAAGAGAAGATTTGGTCTAAGAGTGATTTAGAGGAGCAGGGTAGACACTTCTAGTATAGAAAATAACCACAATGATTAAAAAAAAAAAAGAAATGCCTTTAAGGGCTACTTTTGTATCAATTAAAGCAGAAAGTAAAAGTGAACATTGGAGAATAAAAGAGATTTAATTGTATGTCAGTTGTCATTTTCATTATTTGAAGGTATGAATTTTTCTTCCTAAGGAAATTTTCTGCCTAAGGACAATTTTTGCAAGGCACCAGAGCACTTACCAAGAGTACCTGAATTCCCTAACTCATTGGGAAATTAAAAAATAGTGGAAAGGCTAGAATTGATCATACTTAATAATGGTGTCTATCTACAAGACTAAGGAATGGAGTGAATTTTATATCTATTATTTGGGATATAATTTGTGCTGTGGTTGTGTGGTAACATCAGAAACCTTAGACTACCTGGCTATTGAGCTAGTGCTATAGAGCATAATGGTTAAAAACCATGTTTGCTTCAATCAGATTGCTTGTGTTTAAATCACACCTCTGCTACTTACAAGGTGTGTTGCTTTGGACAAGTTACTTAATATCCTTTACCTCAGTTTCCTTATCTCTAAAGAGGGATGGCAATAGTATAATTCTACCTGTACCTACTTCACAGGGTGTGATGTAAAGCTCTTAGAATATTATCTAGAACACAGTAAGCATTCAATAAGTGTTAGTTATTATATGCACATGTATGTTTCTATATGCATTAAAAATCTTCTAGCATATGTTCTTTTAGAAATGTATTAGGTCACATCAGGGTGCTTAAAAACCTTGAAATATACCCTGCGACTCAAACACCTTCCCATGGACCTGACTCCTTCTTACTTCTCCAGTATCATCTGTACCATTCTCCTTCTTACCATCCCTGAAGGTCAATGCTCCAATCTCGCCCAGCCACTGGCATTTGCAAAGGTTCATGCTCCACAGAACTAACACTCCTCCTTGGGCTTCGTTTGTGCTCATAATATCACTGGTGCATTCAACTGAGCTTCCCTTGTCGTTTTTCTTAATGCTCCATATTTGAAAATAAGAAGAAATACCCCTTGGCCCCACAGGAAAAAAAAAAAAATCACAGCTTGAAGCATGAAGTTCTCAGAAGTAGAATAAAACACTTCAGTATTTAAAAGTTAATCAGCATTTTAATTACTGAGTTTTAAGCTTTTTCCTTTAAAAGGAGAAACAAAGCACATTCATGCTGACAAACCAAGTTTTAGGCTGATGATACTTGAAATGTCAATTAAATCCCTTGAAAGGAGAATCAGAAGCAATGCAATAATACCATGGTAAGAGGGAGAAGTCACCTGGGAGGGATGCCCTTATCTAATGACCGGTTCTTTTGTGTGGGTTTGAGGTTACCTGATCACCACAAACAGGAGGCGGGGTTTTACAGGATGACTTGTAAGACCAACAGTTAGGCTATCGGATTCTTCTGCCAGCACAGCCTTTTGTTTCTGGCTTGCTAGAAAGCTTAGCCTGCTGCAAGGGAGATGTGACATGAGCTTGTGGAAATGTGGGCTTTGATTTAACTGTTCTTCTAAATAAAACGGCCTTTATTTCTTCAAAACCCAAAGTTGAAGTGCAGGGTGGGGAGGAACTCAAGCATTTCCCCCTTCCCATGCCACCCTCAAATATTGGCTTTTTAAGAATACTTATTTTCGGTGACATTTCATCCCAGCAGGCAGTTTCTTGTCGGTTCCCCAGCCCTTCACTGGCAGTCTGAACTCTTTCAGTGAGTCTGTTCTGCCAGTAAGTCTTGACTTGAAAATTCTTCAGGGTCATAGAGGCCTAAGAATTTTTGGTGTTTAACGACAGAGATTTTGAAATGAAAAATAATCTGTTTTCTTTTCTCAAGCAGTGGAAATATCCTAGGGCTGTTCATTATTTTGTACTTTGTTGATCAATTTTTCATACGTAGCCGATTTAGCCAACTTGTTAATCCATTTCCCTTCAGGAAGCTTTGTCATGGCCCTTCATTTACATGCTGTAATGTTGGCTCTGTCATTCCATCATTTGTCATTCTGCTTACACTAATCTGCTTCTTAACCTTATAAATACATTTGATGGGACTAAGGCATCTTCCAGAAAGCAACAAAGCAGACATACAGGCAGGTATTTGCTGCTTTACAAAGGGTCAGTCTTAAATCTCAATTTCTGGACACTGGTCTATGAACTTCTCACATGACCTAATAAATAGTGTTAGTTTTCCACAATAAAATAAAATATGAAATTTTCTCCTAACCTTAAGGGTTTTAAAGACACAATGCTGAGGAGACAGAGGGGAAGATAAATGGCAAGAGGTACAGTATCAGAAAAGTTTTCTAGAAAGGAAAGCAGTCTTAGCAATCACCCAACAAACCAGGTCATTTTGCACATGGGACTGACTCAATTAATTAATGGTGAAAAAGTGCTCAGGGCTTGGGTCTTCCAACTCACAGTCTAATATTCTTGCTTTTTTTCACTTCCAGCTACTCGTCATTAAATGTTTTCAAAGAGCCAGCAGTGCTGTAATTGGTCTATGTGGTTCCTGGGAATTAAAACGAATCAAACCAACTAAACAACAAATTAGTCACCTTCACTGTCATGTTCTAATAGCACCTTGAAAATAGTTGCACCATATGCTGCATCTTAACTGTGTTTATGTATCTCTCATCCTAATTAGATTGTTCCCAAGTTGGGACTACTTTAATCTTTTTGGTATTCTCAGAGCTTGTGCATTTTCTGGAAGGAAGTCTAGGCTCAATAAATATTTATTGAAAGGATACAAATTTTATATATCTATCACAATAGAAAAACGATAAATATCAGTCCCAAGCTATGGAAGACATTTCAGAGAGTTTTTCCATAGTTGCTATCTTGTGTGCTTTGGACTCTGAAGTTATAACAAGGCCCTTCACTAAAGTGGCTCTTTCTTTTGTAAGTAAAAAGAGATAACAGGGAATGAAATTTCTATAAAATAACCACTCAAGATCTCAGTATCAAAACCAAACCAAAACAAAAACAAGAACCTATAAATTATTAAGTGATTGCACTTTGGGTTTATAGAGCATGTTTCATCTCAGGAACTCCCTGAGCTTTGAGAGAATCAGCTCCTTTATCTTGACAACAATTTGTGAGTGGGGAGGGGGTAGTATTTTGCTGATGGAAAGAAATAAGGCTCAGTGGGGTTAAATGATTTGCTTGGGGTCACATAGGGCTCATTCTGTGTTTGTTATTTGTTTAGAAGTTGCTTCTGAAAAGCTTTGCAGCTGCACTGTAGAGAATCTATTATGTAGCCATGGGTTGGAACCTCGTCCCTGGGATTTTCTGTAAACAGGAAAAGTTAGATCCAGTTATGGGCTAAGTTGGGCATTTTGCCCACTATGTCCTAATGAAGGTTTCAGTTAACCAAGAGACAGAAACCAGAACAATTTTGTTTCTCTGATTCCAATCCCCTTCATCTTGACCTTCTCCCCTAACAGTGGGAATTCATTGTTCTCTATTCTAAATTCATTTGTTTTTAATGCTGCTACAAACTCACAAAGTTTGAGCTTCAAAATGACTCTCCCAAACTACTTTTGAAATGCTTTTCTCTGGTATTATTCTAATGAGAGGTCAATTTTGTCCTCTAAACACTTCCTTGTTACAGCAGATAGTACCGCAAGCTGAAAATTCTCAGTGACAGTCAAGTGTTCCCACATCCATCCAGTGATATATTAAAACCAATTGTACTTTGATTCGAAGCTTACTGGATGATTGCCATGAGCAGGTACACTGCCATTCATCATGACAACGAAAAAACATTGGTGCAAATCTTTATGATATAAACAGCACCATTGTAAACATCATTTTATCTGAGCCTCCCAATACCCTTAAGAAATGGACGTCATCGTCTCCATTTACAGAACAAGAAAGTAAAGCTCAAAGCCATGGTCAGCCTCACTCAGAGAGCAAATAATAAGCCATGGGGCTAGGATTTGAACCATAGTGTTTGGATCTAGTATCTTCAATATCATCATCACAGCAACAATACTAACTTTTTTAGGTAGTTATCAAATCTTTCATATGTCCTGGGTACTTTGCTAAATATTTTCTATTAATCCTCATCTGCCTTTAAAAACAAAAGGATACTATTTATTAAGTGTCCTATGTATTGGAACAATGCTAATACATATGTACTTTTATGTAATCTTTACAACAACTGCAGGAAACTCAAGTCAGACAGGAAATTTACGTAAAGTTATGAAGTTAAGTAATGGTATATAATCTGCATTTTTATTTCTACTTTCTTTGTTGAGGTATGATTGACATGCAAAAAATCTACACATGTTTAATGTCTACATCTTGGTAAGTGAACACCTGTGAGATAGTCACCATGAGCAATGTCATAAACATAACGATTACCTCTAAAGGTTTTCTCTCTCCTTTCTTTGTTTTTTGGTGATAGCATGAAATCTACTCTCTAAACAAAATTATAAGCAAACAATACAGTATTGTTAACTGTATGCTGCAGAGTAGATCTCTAGAACTTATTCATTTTGCAAAACTGAAACCAATGACTTTCTGTTTCTCCTTTTCCCAGCCCAAGGTAACCATCATTCTGGTCTCTACTTCTATGTTTCACTATTATAGATTCTGGGTATAAGCAGGATCACGTAGTATTTGTTCTGTGTCTAGCTCATTTTACTTAATATGTCATCTAAGCTCATGCATACTGTTGGAAATGACATGATTTCCTTCTTTTTTATAGCTGAATAACATTCCTTTGCATGTATGTACTACATTTTCTTTGTCCATTCATTTGTTAATAGACATTTTGTGTGTGTATGTCTTTACCATTGTAGATAATGCTATAATGAGCATGGGAGTACAGATATGTCTTTGAGATCCTGAATCCAATCTTGTAGGTATATGCCTAGATATGGTATTGCTGGATCACATGGTAGTTGTAGTTTTCATTTTTTCATGGTGAGTGAACTAGTTTACATTCTCACCAATACATAAAAGATCCCTTTTTCCTCATCCTCACCAACACTTTTGTTTCGGATAATAAAAATTCTAACAGATGTGAGATGGTCTCTCATATTTGATATGCTTTTCTATGATAATTAGTGATGGTAAGCTATTTGTATGTCTTCTTCAGAGAAATATCTATTTAGGTCTTTTGCCCCTTTTTTAATTGGGTTATTTTATTTTTTGCTATTGAGTTATGAAGGTTTTTTTAAACTATATTTTGTATATTAACCATTTATTAGATATATGATTTTCAAATTTTTTTTTCATTGTATAGCTTGCCTTCCTACTACGATGATTGTTTGCTGTGAAAAAGTTTTTTTTTAGTTTGATATATTCTCAGTTGTCGGTGGTTTTGTATTATATCCAAAACATCATCTCCAAGGACAGTGTCAAGAAGCTTTTCTCCTGTTTTCTTCTAGGAGTTTTACAGTTTCATGCATTATGTTCAAGTCTTTAATTCACTTTGAGTTGATTTTTGTCTATAAGATAATCATTTCATTTCCTTCTTTTTCATGTAGATATACAGTTCCCAGAATCATTTATTAAAGAGATTACCTTTTTTTCTCCATTGTGTAATTTTGCTGTAAATGTGTGGGTATACTTTTGGGCTCTCTATTTTATTTCGTTGGCTGATATGTCTATTTTTATGCTATTTTGATAAACTAAATTTTGTAATTTACTTGGAAATCAGGAAATGTGATCCTCCTGCATTGTTCTTTTTTGTTGAAGATTGCTTCAACTATTTGGATTTTCTGATGGTTCCTTATTAATTTTAAGATTGTTTTGGTTTCCTATTTCTGTAAAAAAAAATGCCATTGAAATTGTGGTAGGGAATTCTTTGAATCTGTAAAATGCTTTGGGTAGTTGGGTAGTATGGACATTTTGACAATATTAATTCTTCCAATTCATAAACATGATACATATTTCCATTTATTTATGTGTTTTTCAATTTATTTCATCAGTGTTTCATAATTTTCAGTGTAAAATTCTTTTAGTCTCTTGGTTAAGTTTATACTTAAGTGTTATGTTGATTTTGAAGCTATTGTAACTAAGATTGTTTTCTTGATTTCCTTTTTGATAGTTAATTGTTAAGGTAAAGAAACAATAATTGTTTTTATAAGTTTATGAGTTGAGTTTGTAAGTCATTGACCCAATGAGATTGACCTTATATGATATGTATCTCTGAGCATGACATCAAAGGAGAAAAGGCCATTGATAGCCTTGGAAGAGTGTTAAGTTGTAGAGACTTGAAGGTCCTCAAACTCGTTATAGAAAGAAGCAACTAGCTCTTTTTTTTCCTTCACCCATTCTGGGAATCATGAAAAAACTATGGAACTATTTCCGAAAGTAGCACTCAGTACCAAAATATCAAATGTAAGAATGTCCTTCTTAAAGACTTTTTTCTTAACTCAGGGAAAATAGTTGTAATGAAATTTCAAGTGCCAGTAGTAAAATAAGAAAAAAGTTTATGATGTGATTTCTGATACAATTTAAATTATATTGGGAAGAAGGGAATAAATGTCTTCTGCACTTATGGTTCATGAACAATGTTGAAAAACTTCAGAATTATTCATACGAGTAGTTACAAACAGGCTGATTCTTTACAAGAACTTCATAAAAACTGTAAGACAAAGAAATTGAGCCCCTGCAGTAAAAACAGGTATAAACAGTGCCTATATAGTTGGAAAAAATTTAAACAAATTACTAGCTATCCAAATATAGCCAAATATAAAAAGAATTATATAACATGGCTAAGTAGGATTTCTCACAGGAATGCAAGTTGGATTAATAGCTAAAAATCAATTAATGTTATACACAGTATCAATAAAATTTTAAAATCCCATGATTGTCTCAATATATGTAGATAAGCATTTGACAAAAATCTAACACCTTTTTATTAATTTAAAAAACACTCAAAAAAGTAGAAATATAAGAGAATTTTCTCAACCTGATAAGGGTATCTATGAAGAATACATAGCTAATGTAATACTTAATGGTGAAAGACTGAATATTTTTCCCTAAGATCAGGAATAAAACAATAATGTCTACTCTCACCACTTTCATTAAACATTGTACTGAAGGCCCTAGCTAGGGCAATTTGACAAGACAAATAAATAAAGACAACCATATTAGAATGAAAGAAATAAAGCTATCTACTTTTAGTGTTACAGATGACATGATTTTCAGATGACATGATTTTGTATGTAGAAAATCTTAAGGAGTTCATCACAAAGATGTTACAAAGTAAGTTGCAAGTCACAAGACATACACAAATTGTACATATTTATGTACACTATATAACAATAAACAATCTTAAAATAAGATGAGTCTATTTATGTCTTTTTATCATAGTATCAAAATAGTAATATAATGAAAAATAAATTTAACAAAAGCAGTTTGATACTTGTGTGTTGAAAACTGAAAAACATTATTGGAAGAAATGAAAGAAGACCTAAACAAATGGAAAAACATCTGTGAGTATGAATTAGAAGACACTATTGTTAAGATGGAAATACTTGCAGTAGTGGCTGAATCCGTGGCCCCCCCAAAAGACATGTCCACTTTCTCATCCCTGGAACCTCGCAATGCTAACTTTATTTAGAAAAATGTATCTTTGTATATGTAATTAAGGGTATTGAGATGAGAAGATCATTCTGAATTATTTAGATTGGCCAGGAGAGAGTAATGTGGCCACAGAAGCAGAGACTGGAGTGATGTGGCCACAAGTCCAAGAGTACTAATAGCCACTAAAAGCTGAACTAGACAAAGAACAGTCCTCCCTAGAGGGAGTGTGGCTCTGTTGATACCTTGATTTTAGAATTCTAACTTTCAGGATTGTGGCACAAAATATTTGTATAGTTTCAAGCCACTAAACTTTCAGTAATTTGTTACAGCAGAAACAAGAAATAAATACACTCTCCTGTTGGTTTACACATTTAATATAATCCCTATTAAAATCCTAGTGTTTTTTTTTCCCCAGAAATTGACAAGCTGATCCTAAAATATATATGGAAATGGAGCAGACCCAGAATAACTACAACAATATAAAAAAGTAGAAAATTAGAAATTTTTCACTTCTCAGATTCAATATTTACTATAAAATTGTAGTAACCAAGAGAATGTAGTGTTTGGCATAAACACAGACATATCAATATCTGTGGAATAAAATTGAGAGTCCAGAAATCAACTCTTATATTTATAGTAAATCAATATAGACAAGGTTTCCAAAAAACAATTCAATAGGGAAAGAATATTCTTCAAAAAATGGTGCTGGAGCTACTGAATATCCACATGTAAAAGAATGAATTTGGACCTCTCCCTCATGCCATTTACAAAAATTAATTTGAAATAGTTCATAAACCTAAATGTAATACCTGATATGACAAAACTCTTAGGAGAAAACATATGAGTAAATCTTTGGCTCCTTAGGTATGACATCTGAGCGCAGAGACAGAAGAAAAAATAAATTGAACTTTATTAGAGTCAGAAATGTGTGTGTTTCAAAGGACAGTATCAAGAAAGTAAGAAAGAATAGTCAAGAATAAGAAAACTAGCTCAAATGTATACATCGCAGAATACATCCAGAATACATAAAGAACACATCCAGAATACATAAAGAACATATATAACTCAATAATAAAATGTAACCTAGTTAAAACATATGCAAAAGATCTGAATGGATAAGTCTCCAAAGAAGATATGCAAATACCAGCACATGAAAAGATGTTTATCAGTATTAGTCCTAAGGGAAATGCAAATCAAAACCACAATAAGATACAAAGTCACACTGACTAGCATGTCTAGAATCAAAAGGCAGACCAAAGAAGTGTTGGTGAGGAAGTGAAGAAATTGAAAGCTCCATGCATTGCTGCTGGAAATACAAAATGGTATGGACACTGTGAAAACAAGTTTGGTAGTTCTCAAAAGTTTACCAGACTTATCATGACCTAGTAATTCTCCTCTTAGGTATACACTTGAGAACTGAAAACACATGTTTACACAAAAACTTATATATGAATGCTCACAGCAATATTATTTATATTCGTCAAACAATGAAAACAATTCAATCATCCATCAATTGATGAATACATCAACAAAATGTGGTATATCCATACAATGGGATATTATCTGGATACAAAAAAATTAACCTTGGAAACATTATGTATAGGAAAAGAAGGCAGTCAGGAAAGACCACATATTGCGAGACTTTTATTTATATGAAATGTTCAGCATAGAGTATCTATAGAAACAGAATGTAGATTAGTGACTGCCTATGACTGGGAGTGGGGCTAGAGTTTGGAAGAAATATGAAGGGGATCCTAATCTGTATGGAGTTTCTTTTTGGAATTATGAAAATGTTCTAAAATTGTGATGGTTGCTCAATTCAGGGAATATACTGAAACCACTGAGTTGTGCCAGTTAAGCTGGTGAATTGTACAGTATATGAATTACATTATAATAATGTGGTTAAGAATCAATTACAGGTACTGAGAGGACAGTAATAGACTTAGGTTAAGGGCATGCTATTGAGAGACCCAAGAAACCAAGAAACTTAAAAAGCCATACTTGCTGTAAAAGTAGTGTTTAGTTCACTATATTTCATATATCCCTACCTCATGTTTACTATATATTTTGTGTATTTCCTACCTCATGTTCATTGTACTTTAT